>NW_012123376.1:6821498-6852674 GCF_000951035.1 Colobus angolensis palliatus | reverse complement strand
AAAAAAAAAAAATGCAAATATTGCTGAAAGAAATTAAATAAAATACAAATAATGGAAATACATTATGGGTACATGAATTAAAAGTCAAAATTGTTAAAACATCAGTATTGCCAAAAGCCACCTACACATTCAATGCAATCTCTATCAAAATATTAATGACTTATTTACAAGAATAGAAAAATCCATCCTAAATTCATATGCATTCTCCAGGGACCCCTACAATTAAAACAATCTTAAAAATAAAATAAGAAAGCTAAAGTATTCACACCTCCTGAGTTCAAAACTTACCACAAAGTTACAGTAATCAAAATGGTGTGTTACTGACATAAAGACAGACATACAGACAAATGGAATGGAATAGTGAACTCATAAATAAATTCTCACATTTATCATCAAATAATTTTCAAAAAGAATGCCAACGCCATTCATTGAGGCAAAGATAGTCTTTTTAGATAATACTGTTGAACAAACTGGATATCTATATGTAAAAAATGCAGTTGGACCCATTCCTAACACTATATACGAGAATTAAATCAAAGTGTATCCATGACCTGAATAAATGTAAGACCTAAAATTACAACTCTTATGAGAAAATATAGGGCAAATATTTCACAGTATTAGCTTTGGCAATGATACCTTAGATATCATACCATAGGCATAAGCAATGAAAAAAATTGAACTTCACAGCGGTTTTTTAAAAATTTTGCATCTAAATACACTATCATCAGACTAAAAAGGCTATACACAGAACAGAAAAAACATTTGCAAATAATATGTCTGTAGGGTATTAATATACAGAATATATAGAAAATTACTAAAATTAAATATTTAAAAATACCTGATTCAAAAATGAAAATGGGACTCAATTAGGCATTTCTCCAAAGAATATATAAACATGACAATTAAACACGTGAAAGATGTTAAATATAGCTATTTGGCGCATGCAAATCAAAACCATAATACGATATAATCTGACATCTATTAGTATTATGGCTATCAGGAAAACAAAAGAAAAATAACAAGTATTGGCAAGAATGTGAAGAAATGGAACCTCCTGTGCACTGGTGGTGGGAATGTAAAATGGAACAGTTTCTGTGGAAAACAGTCTGGTCGTTTCTCAAATAATTAAAAATTGAATTACCATATGATTCAGCAGTGCCACTTCTCTGCATATAGCCACAAGATTTCCAAAAAATGGTCTCCTACAAATGTTAGTACACTCGCTTTCGTAGCAACTTTGTTCACAGTAGTTAAAATATATAAATGATACAAGTGTCCACGGACATAGGAATGAATATGGAACACGTAGTTTACGCATACAATGGAATGTTATTCAGCCTTAAAATGACAGGAAATTCTGATATATGCTACAACCTTCTTAATCAGTCTCCCTCATTTATTAGCGCTTAGATCTTTAGTACACAGTCTATTACTCTCCACTCAAAACCCCATGATTATCCTAGGTGTTATTAATATTACAAAATGGGAATTTCTTTGAAACCCAGCCCTTCAATTTAATCATCAACTGATCTTTTGTTCTTCTTACAAAAGGACTTGCTTTTTCCCCCTCATCCATTAATTATAGTATATTCTCTTGGTTCAGGAAAGATAAACTTTAGATAAGAAAATTTCTATCTACTTCTAAAATTTCCATTATAAATGAATCTTGAATTTTAATTACCTGGTAGTTTTTTGTTCCTTGTTGAAATATTATTATATATTTTCATTTTCCTAGAATAAAACAGGCTTGACTATTACTCCAGATATAACATTATACCTAGTACATAGCTGTTTGTGACTCAGTAAGAGAATACCTCCTATAGAAAAGCATCTCACAAATATGTATACCTGCATATTCTATATTCTAAGTAATATTGTTACAAAATTATATTATTAGTTATGTATGCCTTTACACAAAATAAAATTCACTGAATACATACATACCCTTCCCATATGAATACCAGATTCAACTACTACTAAGAAATATTTTTACAGAGGCAATTTTATTATGAAGATTTAAATCAACCAAAACATTACAAAATTTTGACCTATAGATATTATTTGACCACAGTTTTAAGGTAATAATAATTATTAATGCATAAGTTTTGCCTTGGAGAAAACTGTTCTTTTAAATGGGCTAAAGCTAATTTCCATTTTTACTGAACTACCTTTTTATATAGAAATTAATCAAATATTTATATTCAAACTGCATTTTCAAAGATTTCTGATTAGTGCAACTATCTTTTGTTTTTCTTTTCTTTCTTTCTTTCTTTTTTTTTTTGTTAGAGTCTTACTCTCTTGCCCAGGATGGAGTGCAGTGGTGCAATCTTGGCTCATTACAATCTCTGCCTCCCAGGTTCAAGCTATTCTTGTGCTTCAGCCTCCAGAGTAGCTGGGGTTATAGGCACACACTCAGTTAACTTTTGTACTTTTTTTTTTTAATTGCCCTCTTGTCTAGGCTAGTCTGGATCTCCTGGCCTCAAGTGATCTGCCCAGCTTGACTGGTCTTTCTTTTTAATATCAAATAACTATATAAATGTTACCATTTGTAACCTTCATTATTGCTTGTGTCTCCACAAGGATTTTATTTTCTATTTTTCATTCTATCTCATCAAGATTTTCTATGCTACTGTTTGGTGATTTCAACCAATTTTATGGCTTCAAATAACAAGCTTAGGTTTATGATTTACACATTTAAACATTTATTCTGTACTGTTTGTTGTGCTCCACATATCCTACGTTATTTTTGCAAACTCTAGTTAGAAATTTAATAGAAATCACAAATTAAAGTATTACTACAGGAAACCTTAGTTATTTCTTGGCAAAATTCCAATTTTGTTCCTAAATGTGCCTAAGATAGAATATGGGAAATGTTGCCAAGTTTCACATTTCAAAATATAAAAATAATCTTTAATTTCAATCTGTTTTAAAACTCACTCAATTTACTATTACGAAGTATTGAATATACCTCCCCATAAATGTTCCAATGATTTACCCTTTCCATCACTTTTTCCTGCCCTCATTGGAGTCTTTCCTGGGTAACTGCCAGTAAGTCCTAACTATTGCATGTCCTCTTATTTTACTTTTCTGCTATTAATTCTCCATACAGCAGCCAGAGGAGCTTTATAAATATAAAGTAAAATAAAGCTTCTTAAAACATTCTTATAGCCCTCTGAGATATGGCTTCCCACCACCTCCAGCCTCACCTCTTCCACTCTTCCTCCACAGCTCACTACATCTCAGCCATATAAGCATAATTTATATGACTTAAACAGAGTTCTTTTTCAATTGAACTTTCTATAGTTTCTAATAAAGTAATACTCCTTTTCTCAAGGTATGCTTTTTATAATTTAGAATTTAAAGAGTTTTTCTTAGATTTTGCCTGACAACCATACCAATGAGTCATATATGTCAGTATTTCTATATATTTTATAGACTAAAGTTAACATCTTTGATTGTCTATGGTATTCTTTCCCCATTTGAATTTAAATGTATTTAAATTTTGTTAAAAAATCTATTAAATTTTGTTCGAATGTGTAGAGTAGCTCCTCACTAACATTAGATGATCAATAACTATGTGTAGAATAAATAAATGTTTTATATTTAACAATCCAATAACTTCTACATAGTAATTTATAAATATATGTATTTTATGTACATTTAAATTAAGCATCATTATATTGAGTATGACTATGCTTTCACTATATAAATTCTAATTCACTAATATTTCTCAGTTGAATGCTATCCTTTGATAATTTTCAGTGCTTCTACCCTTATTTAATCTAATACCTTCTTTATTCCTAATGAAAGAAGGAATAACCTTTTTACGTAAACTGTTTCTTCAACAACATCAATCTATCCAATTTGTTATTAGATGAAGAGCTCCCAAATCTCTAGTGACACCATTTTCCACTGCTTACAGGCCTTTAACAACTTTTCATCTGGTAAAGCCGGTGTGAACTACCACTCTGTCATGCAAAGTATTCTATGTTTTAGAGTTAATTTTCTCTCCCAGATTTATATTTTCTTATTTATTTCCACATCATTATGTACCAAAAAAGTCTTGCTTATATTACATTCCTTAAGTTGTTGAGTCAAATCCTTTGATTTCCCATCTGTGTCTTTTACTGATGGCACTGGATCTTCCAGCCTCCCTTGAGCTTACTCTTCTGGAGGCTGCACATTATTGAATGATCATTAGGAATGTCACCATTTCCATGAAGGTTTTTCCAATCTCCCTCAACCAGATCAAACTTTTGTCTGTAACACATAGTAATATTGCACTTTGTTTTGATTCTCACCTTAATTATTTAGTCTTCCATTGTCTTCTGTGTTCTAGCAAAATCCATGTGGATATAGAGTGCTTCACTAATTTTTATTTCAGTTCCGTTACCCTACACAAGAAATCGGGAGAGAATAGCATTGAATCCATACAAATTGTATTTAATTAAAAGTTTTGTTCAGTGTTTCTGAATTAGAAATAAAAATTGAATGAGTGGTATTACCTCCACAACAAAGGTTTAATGTCCTAAATTATTAGCATATTTTAGAAAGCTTTGATTTTTTTTTAGTAATTTAAATTTACTCTTTATTGACTAGAATTGGAGAAAGTGAATTGTAAAATCTAACTTATATGAATTCATTTTCAGAGTACTAGTATGAAGTTTTTTAGAAATCAGATCTTAGCTTAGTAGAGAATCTAATATAAATGCTTGCATTTTTTTATTTTCTTTTTCAAATAGATTAAAATAGCGATACACCCACATGATTAATTTGGCAGACTGGAAAACATTGACCTAATTGGTATTCTTAGTCATTAGGAAGCAATTCTTTGCTATGTGCATGAAACATCAGCTTCATAGTATGGATATGTGTGTATACAGAAACAACTTAATATTGATCATTATCCAAAATGCAATTAAAATATTAAAAAACAGTCCAAGATTGTGTAAGTAAAAATGAGTTGAAGTCTACAGAAAATAAATAAAACTGGTAAAAGTCAGAAATGTTTTTTCTACTAGATTTATAAGAGATAATATTGTTTGACCATTAAAAGGAACTCTATATAGAATACTATATAGTATATAGTAAGTAAGTAAGTAAATTAATAATATTTTATTTAGCTTTTTTCAAAGCTCTGCAAATTCTTTGATATCTACGGTTTTGCTGGGATAGGGCTAGAAAACTTAGAAAATAAATAAAAACAAAATATACAAAATTTAAAACTGTAAAATAAAAGCTTGAAATTCATTTTTACTGACATTTTTTAGTAAATTTTATGAATAATAACTGTGACAACATTAGCAATGTATTATACTTAATTTGTAAGGCAATGCTTTAAATACCATAAATGTATAACATTAATTCTCAAAACAGATACATAAAATAAACTATTCTTTATTTTGCCTATAGAAAAGCTGAGATATTCAGTTATTTGTCCTATTAAATAATTGGAGATAAGCAAAATTTAAAGAAAAAATATTATTTTAACAAGTATAAGATACAAGTGGTATAATCTGGGTTGGAAACACAGAGAGAATTAGGAGTTCAAGAAGCTTATTGATGAACAATGGCCATGAAAGTTAAAAAAGAGAGAAAGTAGGATTAGGCATGACATGATCCCAAAATGATACAGATTAGATTATCTGTGAAAAAAAAAATGGTGGAAGGTAGCAAGAGTGAGCAGAGAAAGCCTTAAACTTTGATGTAGATATGTCAAAGTCTGGCTAACTCAGTAGGGAGATCCAAACCTAAGATTGCCATTTAGAAGACAGTTCCAATTTGAGAATAAGTGACAAAGCGAGAATATCTGCACCCTGCCCCTGCATTGCCTGGAGGAGACTGCATCTGAGAAGAGATTGACCTTAGCTTAAAAGGTGAGTTAGTTCTAAAGGCTGTAACAGCTGGAGGTCATCAGCGAACTTCATTTCTTGCAGTTGAACAGCAAGTACTTTCTGGTAGTACACTGAGTTTTCTAAAATTTTTGTCATAAAAAGTGTAGATAGTAGTTCAAAACAATAAAAGCTTAAAATGGAGCTAGTTGGATCAAAAATGTGCAGTTTTCACTTCAAATAAGTTGATTCAGCTGGATTTTTTTTTTCAGTTTAATTTTTTACAATTCTATTTAGTTTGCTAATGGCAAATAGAGAGATGTGTCATTACATTCACCATGTACAGGACTTGGTAGTTGTTATCCCAATTACTGCAAAAAAGGGAAAATAAAGAAAACTGAAAATCAACAACTTTTCTTGGACATATCAGAAAACAGGTTTTAGGAAAACACCACCCTAAAATCTAGAGAGACAAGTGCATCCAGAGAGATGTAGCCACTACATGTACTCAACTGAAGGAGAAGATACTGGAACCATAAACTAGGAAACACTCTAAAAATGACAATTTTGTGAGATTTCTTGGGAATTTCTGGGAGCAAAAACTCCTGGGGCCACAAATTTAGATGAGGCCCATATTTCCATTCTCATGGAGTTTTCCTTGCAGGAATATCACTAGGTTCTCATGATCAGGATCTGAGAAAATAAATAGAACCCTCTATGTCTTGGCAGTGGAAGGAGAAGAACAGTCATTGTGAAACATTCCTAGAGTCTTCTCCTTAACAAAGTATATTCTCCAAGGGAATGGAGATTGCTAGAGTGCAATTCTGAAATTTCATCCAAAGAAGGAAGTAAATTCCAGTTGTGACTAAGGAAATAAATGAACATACTCAAGTCAGATCTTCAATAAAAGGACTGGGAATGCTGCAATCTGGAAACAAATAATAGGGAGGAGGGAGAAAATAGACCATTGAAGAAACTCTTGTGGAATGTCACAACTACAAAATCCCAGCACAAAACTGAAATTTAGTCATAAAGTGATGGGATACTGTATCTCTCCCAAACTTTACAATCTCATCAAGAGGACTTTAGAGTAATAATAGTATTTTACCACAAAGACTGAAATAGTGTTAAGAGGAGCACATAAGAAACACAAAGAAAAGAAGGAGAAAAATAATGGAGGAATTTGAAGCATTTCATGTCTTTTTATTCAGCAAACATAAAGCACAGCCAAAATCTCAGTGAGATTTTCATAAATATTTATACTGCAGATCTACTCCTCTCTTTTCCCATTACCTGATATAACACATCTAGCTTCCAAAAAATGATCTATTAAAAAATAAAAAATATGTCCTATTAGGAGACAGCAAAATTATTACAGCCATACTCAGTTATGACACAGGTGCTCGAATTATTCTAAGGAAATTAAAGTTACTATGATCAGTATGTTAATGACTGTTGTGGAAAAAGTACACAACATTCAATAACAGATGGGTAATACAAGCAGAGAGAGGAAATATCCAAGAAAAAAGAATTAAAAAGAAATATTAGAAATCAAAAACATAACTAGAAAAACTAAGAATGACTCTGAAAGGGTGATCCATGAAATATATAACTGAGGAAGGAATTCATGATTGTGAGTATAGGTTAAAGAAACTCCTGAAAATGAAATTTAAAAAAAGATCCAAGAACTGTGGAATATTATCAAAAAGCATAACAAAGGTGAGATTAGTACATGAGAAGCAGAAAAAAGGGAGAAGAGAGCAGATGAAATATCTGAAATAATGATGGCTAATAAATTTGAAAAATTAATGACCAAGGTACATTTTATTCAAACTGCATAAAACCAAAGACCAACCAAACATTTTGAAAAAGAAGTCAGAGAAAAGTACAACCTATTTATAGTGGAGCAAGAATGAGAAGTACAGTGAACCGCTCATCAGAAACTATGGAAGCAAGAAGAAGATATACTTAAATTCAGCACATGTTGAAAAAACAAACAGCAAACTAGAATTGTATAACTAACTATATTATCATACAAAAGTAAAAGAAGAAAGAATTATTTCCCCAAATCATCCAAAATTGAAGAAGTTCATTTCCTGGGGACTTGCCTTGAAAGAAATGTTAAAAGATGCATTTCAAGAAGAATCAGTAAACTGGATCTAAATTAAAAAAGAATAAGCATCAGAAAAGAGTAGATGAAAGTAAAATTTTTTTAAAAAAATTTTTTACTCAGTTGATATAAAACTTTAATAAAGGATTAATAGCACTGTATTAAAAAGTATAGTTTATAAGTGAAATGAATGACAGCAATAGCATGTGATAAGAGGGAGGAACTGCTATAAGGTTATGTCATGTTATAAAGAAATACCCTGTTATACTCAGAGCACATGTAAAGCAATATTCTACTCTCTGCTTCCATCTTTTAATCTTTTTAGATTTTCCGTATAAGTGAGATTATGCAGAATTTGTCTTTCTGTTCCCTGGCTTATTTTACTTAACAAAATATCTTCCAGGTTAATCTATGGTGTCAAAAATTACATAATTTCCTTTTTTTTTCAGGTGTTAAGTATTCCATTGTTTGTACATAACACATTTGCTTTATCCATACATCCATCGATGGACACTTATGTCACCTCCATAACTTGGCTATTGTGAATAGTGTTGAAATAAATGTGCACATGCAGATATTATACACATTCTAAAAACTTTTAATTTGTACACTTATACCACTTCTTTATTTTATATTTGTATAAATTTATGGGGTCAGTTGTAATTTTGTTACTCGCATGAACTACATAGTGGTTGGTATTGGGAGGTATTGTTTTGGTGGGAGATGGGGAAAAGATGAGATGTTGAAAAAAGGGTATAAATTTAAAGCTTGTCAGGAGGAATGTTTTTAATTTGCTAAAAGCATAGATTTTATACATTCACACTTGGTGTGATTTGACTCTCTGTCCCCAGCCAAATCTCATCTTCAATTGTAATAATCCCCACATGTCGAGGGCAGGACCAAGCGGAGATTATTGAATCATGGGGACATTTTGTTTGCTCATGCTGTTCTCATGATATTGAGTGATTTCTCAAGAGATCTGATAGTTTCATAAGGGGCTTCCCCCTTTGCTTGGCACTCATTCTCTCTCCTGCTGCTCTGTGAAGAGGTGCCTTCTGCCATGACTGTAAGTTTCCTGAGGCCTTCCCAGTCACGTGGAACTGTGAGCCAATTAAGCATATTTTCTTTATAAATTACCCAGTAGTGGGTATTTCTTCATAGCAGTATGATAACAGACTAATACGTCACCACAAAATATAAGTAGTTGAGGTGATGGATATGCTAATTAGTTTGATTTAATTTTTCTACATATGTCAAAACATCATATAGTACCCTGTGAAGTTATACAATAGAAAAGTAAAAAATAACAAATCATGATATGATGTTGAATAAAGAAACGTGCTTTACATATAAAGATTCAGACAACTCAAAAGTAAAGGGATGGATAAAGTTATCCTATGAAAATGATAATTATAAAAAGCTGAAATAGCTATATTAAATTTCAGACGAAGCACACATCAACATAAGGAAGATGACTGGACACAATAACTCACTCTCACCTGTGATCCCAGCATTTTGGGAGGCTAAGGCAGGTAGATAGCTTGAGCTCAGGAGTTCAAGATCAGCCTGGGTAGTATGGTAAAACCTCATCTCTACAAAAAATACAGAAATTAGCTGGCATGGGGGTGAAGGCCTATAGTCCCAGCTACTAGGGAGGCTGAGGTGGTAGGTGAAAGGATCACATAAGCCTAGGAGGTTGCAGCTGCAGGGAGCCATGATTGTGCCACTGCACTTGCACCTGGGTGACAGAGTGAGACCCTGTCCCCCAAAAACAACAAACAAAAACAAAGAAGAGTATAAGGATGAAGGTGAGCATCAGAATTACAATATGTTATAGTAGTTAATTATCAAAAAAGATGTAATTCTTACTGTATATGCACCTCTATTTGTCAGGGTTCTCTAGAGGGACAGAATTAATTGGATATATATATATACACACACACACACATATATATATGGGAGTTTATTAAGTATTAACTCACACAATGACAAGGTCACAGAATAGGCCATCTGCAAGCTGAGGAGCAAAGAAAGCCAGTCTAAGTCCCAAAACTGCAGAACTTGGAGTTTGGAGTCTAGATACCAGGAAAGTAATCATCACAGTTCTATATACACCGTGGGTAAGGGAAGAGTCTCAAAAAAGTTTTTAAAATTTTAAGAAAATATAACAATGAAAACATAACTTATCAAAACAAATTTGGATGCAGTAAAGGTAATGCTTAAGGAAACATTTATGATTTAAATGCATATATTAGAAGAGAAGAAAGTCTCCAACTTAGGAAAGAGAAAAATTACAATTTGAGCAGAAAGCAAGCAGAAAACAGTAATAGAATTAAAGCAGTAATTGATGGAACTGAAAACAGTGAAACAGTAGAGAAAATCAACAATACTGAAAGTTGGTTCATTGAAAAGTTCTATAAAGTTATTAAATCTCTAGTCAGGTTAACTAGTGAAAACAGAGTGGGTGGGGCAAAACTGAAATAAATGTGATATCCTTACTATTGATAACACTGATTCCAGGCACATTAAAAGATAAGAAAGAAATTTGAAAAACTCTATTCCCACATATTTGATAACATAGATTAAATAGAGATTCAAACTACTGAAATTTACACAAGGAAAAGCAGATAACCTGAATTGTACTATAAAAATGAATTAAGGAAGTTGAAAAAATTATTTAAAACTCTCCAAAAAGTAAGTACCAAGCATAAGGTGGCTTCACTGTTGAGTTTTACTAAACCTTTACAGAGAACCATTAGCAATTCTTAACAATTCTTTCCAGAAAATAGAATCAGAGGGAAATTTTTGCAAGGTTTATAGGCCAATATTTTGCCAATACTATAAATATTAAAAATAGTATAAGAAAGGAAAATTCCGTATGAATATCTCTCATGAACACAGACAGAAAAATCTTCTATAAAATATTGAAGTCAAATCTAGCTATGGAAGGAATTATGAAACATGACCAAATGAGATATACTAAATATACATATATCTAGTACTGCACTAGATATGCAAGATATATTAGCCACTCCAAAATCAATGTAGTCTATCAAATCAAACTTTTAAGTAAATATAAAATTATCATGTAAATTGACATACAAATAGCATTGTGTAATCCAATACTCATTCATTATGTAAAATCTCAGCAAATTGGAAATAGAGAGAAACTTTCTCAAAATGATCAAGAACATCGACCAAAAAGAAACAAACTCCTGACATCGTATATAATTGTGAGAGAGTGGACACTTTACCCCTACGGCTGGAAACAGGATGTCCTCTATTCTCACTTCTATTCTATATCATACTCTTGAAATAATATGAGTTAAAAATAAATTATTGAAATTTCTTTATATTTTACAAATAAATAAATCTATCTTTTTTCTCAGGTGGCATGATTGCTTATGCGAAAAATCCCACAGAATCTACAAAGTACTACCACAACTAATAAGCATAATACGGTATCAGGACATAAGATCAATATACAAATATCAATTTATTTCCTATATACCAGAAATGAAAAATTAAAATTTGAAATAGAAAACAAATCATTATTTCCAATAAGAACAACGACAAAACTCTGAAGTATTTAGGTATAAACCTTTCAAAATACAGAGTCATTGGTGTTACCATAATAATTTTGAAAAAATATTTAATGACTTGTGTTTACAATCCTGTGCTATACAGACAGCAATTTATAGACAATCCTTGTCCTATAGCAAATATCTTGTGTGGCCCTTTGTATTAATCATTACATTTTACTCCAAATATTGATGATGGTTGACCTATTTTCTACATCTATCATTTTGCTTTTTTAAGAATATCATAATTTCCAGAATGTACATTTTGTATCTGGGTTCTTTTACTTAAAAACTCATATTTAAGTTTCATATATTTTGTTGTGTGAATTGATAGCTTATTACTTTTTATTGTTAAATAGTATTCTGTTATTAAATGAGTTGTTCAATCTATGGATATGATTTATCTCTCCATTTATATATTAATCCTTATTTGGTTTCGTTCTCTAGTGTCTACATTTTTCATCATTAAGATTCTGTGTGTGTATATATACTATATATATGTATATAAATACATATGTATTTTCTTTTTGTTGTTGTAGTGATACATGTTATATATTAATGCTGTTGTATATATACTTATTATTTCTATATGTTGTATTTCTATTTATGTATTAATTCTATTGTTATATATTTTAAACTGCAAATTCATATTTTTCATTGCTAATATAGAGAAAACAACTATATTTTGTATATACTAAACTTACTTATCAGTTCTGCAAACTTTATTTGATAGAGTTTTGGAGATTTTCTACATAAACAATCATGTAACGTTCAAACAAAGACAGTTTTATTTCTTCCTTTCCAATCAGTGAAATTTTGTTTTATAAAGCCTTTTTCTTCTAGAGTTTATGTCCATAAAATTGTCCATAATATTTCCTTATTATCTTTTTAATGTTTGTAAAATCAGTAGTGATGTCTGTTTTACTTCTGCTTCAGTTAACAAGAGTTTTCTATTTATGTTCCATACACCTCCCAGGGAAAACAAAGGGAAAAATAATAACATCGTTGCCAAATTTTTTCCCTGTGTTTTCAACCAAAGATTCTTTAGTGCTGTAGCAGAAGTTAAATTTAATAAAATATTGTGAATCTCAGGAGTTATTTTAGTAAATAATAAGAAATTGCATCAATTCAATTGGATAAAGAACTGAATTTAAGAGTTTGAAAAGTAGTCTCAGTAATATCTACAGATTGTGAAAAAAGTGAGCAGAAAAGTGAAATATTTCAGTGGCATATTTCCTGTACTATGTATGGGTATATGTGGGTTTTTTAGTGATCTTTGAGGAATATTGATAGAGAATACATATTTTTTTCTCACCTAAACTTCTGGTATTTGATATTGTTCAGAGCTTATATTTTGTGAGTTTTAGTTTTATCAAAGTTAAAACCTACACAATGTTTAATTGTAATTATATATTTATATATTAGTCTCATCTACTAGATTGTAAGAGTCTAAAAAGTTGACACTATGTTTTAATTATGTTTGTATTCCTATCACCTGTCATGATGTTTATGAGTACAAAATAAGATTAATTAATGTACATAGATATTTTTGAAGCAAAACATTTTTATTATATTTTTAATGTGGTAAAGAACTATAATCACCACTGCTTTCCAGGGATTTATATAGCATTAGCCTTGCAAAAGTTAATTCCTATATTTAAAATGTGTTTGCTTTATTTATTTATTTATTTTTTTCTGTAGAGGCCTATGCAGCAAACCAGGGAGGCTTGCAGTACTGATTAAAAGCTGGGTACTACTAAGAGCACTCTTCCTGTGTTAGTGCTCTAGGTCTTAAACTTATTAGCCGAAAAAGTGACTTAACCTCTCGAAGGCTAAGTTGTGTTTTTTGATTTTCTATTTGTAAAATAGAACCATTACAAACCTTTATATTTGTGAGAAATAAGTCAATTTGTGTAAGTAAAGTCATAGGATGATGAGACTATAAAATGTTAATAATTCATTTTCCTTCTTTGTCTCCCCTTCTATCTTTTTTCTCTCCTCTTTTCCTCCCCCTCTTCGTGATTCTCTCCTCCTCCGCATTTCTTCTTTCTCCTCCTCTTTCTTTTCCTCCTCCTTCTTCTTAGTGTCTGCAAATTCAAATTATTAGATTATTATTATCAAGAGAGTACTAAAATATTCCATTAGTTTGATATACCTTCAGGATAAACCTGCACCTTAACTTTGGTAAGACAGAAAGTCATTAAACAAGTGTGACTATATTAGATACAGAAACCAAGTTTAAATTGATTCAGACCAAAAGAAAATTTCTCTCTTTCTCTGTCTGTCTCTCTCTCTGTCTCTCTCTCTCTCTCTCTTTCACACACACACACACACACACACACACACGAAAACATAAAACACAGAAAATCAATTTTATTATAAGCATAAAGAACTCTAGGTCAAAAATGTGGGCTTTCCTTTTAGTATGCCAGATGCAGCAACAGAAAAATCATTAGGCTTCACTCTGAATTGTGCAAGTCTAACTGAAATAAGCATTGTTTTGGCTCTGAAGGTTATAGACCACATGTCCTTATGACTTTCCTTTATCTCCTGATGCTGGTGATCTAAGCTGGAGAATGACTTCTTAGATCACAATGAAAATTCTCATATACTCATATACTCCTCATATATTTCTTCAACAGATTTTTATTCTTAATATTATTTTGGTATAAATAATCCCTTCTTTGTTAACTACTTGTTAATTTTGTCATGCATTTACACAAAATACAAACATATAAAATATCCTCCTATATTTTATATAACAATCCTTTTGAAACATTTGTTATAGAGCTGGCCTATATTCTCTCATACTTTCAAGATATTCCTAGGACATTTCAAGATATAGATAATGATAACGTGATTATTTCAAACCATATTTTTCATGAATAATTCTTGATAATTATTTACTCATGACAATGATAATATTTATTCATGATAATGATAGTTCATGATAATGATGATAATAATAAAATTAATTGAAATAAATTATGCCCTCTTTTGTGGCTTTCTTTTAGTATATAATCCATAATTGCAGATAAAATAAAATAAAATAAAATAACGGGCTGCATATTTGTGTGTTAAAGGTCCTGAAGCTTTTATATTTGTGGGATTCTTTTTAATAAATAAAATCATCTATGGAAAATTAGGGAAAATGATGAATACATACTTAGAAGAAAAAACAAAGCATAAATGTTTTAAAGTTAACAAATACCACAGCACCCAGGAAAACAAAGAAGCCAATGTTTAGGGTAACTGCCTGTCCACACCAGTAATCCTTTCTTTCTACGCAAGATTCATTAGTTTCTAACTCTAATCACAAAATATCCTCTCATAAGAGTAAGCAGACTGTTGACACAAATGATACTATTATAAGAGTATAATGCATGTGTGACTCTGACAATCACCTTGCAAAAATGATGTCTCATCTTTTCTCCTTAGTATCCTTTTCTCTGTTGTGGACACTTTCAGGGATTTCCTAAAACATCCCCATGCTTTCTCTCTTATTTTATTTCACACATCTCTGTGGGTACCAAAGGATCTTTCAAAATTGAAAATAAAATCATGTAACTTGCCCATGTAAACATGTGATTATCTTCACTCAACACTTAGAATCAAAATTCTTTTTCTATAGTTTACAAGGTTTTATATGACTTGACCCCTATTTATTCTCACAGCTACCTCTTTAACTGCTCTTTTCTTTGTTTAATACACTCTTGTCTCATGTCATTTTCAATTCTTATTATTTTAGAGACTCTTACCTGTGGATTCCAAGGTTTACAAAGGTTCTTTCTCCAGGTTTTCATATAGCAGTTTTAAAATATGTCATCTTTTACTGTGTTATCTTTTCAAAGATGATTTCTATGACCATCCTATGTAAGTAGTTATATTTAAATAATTTCCATGATCATCCCATACAAGTTCTTCCCTCAGCATCATTTTACTCTCCATGATAATATTATTCTTTATTTTCTCATACAACCTAATAATTGTGGTATACCTAATTAATTTGATACTTTGTTTTGTGTCTGTAATGTTTTCTCCAATTTTAAGCAAATCAGCAAGTCGTTTGTGTTTCTTTGCCCCACTCAGATGTACTTCATCTTATGAATAATGTGAGGTATATGAAGAAGAAAACACAAAAATCCTGACAGAAAATGAGACCCTAGGTTTTGTTCTCTGGAAATCTAAGTTCTTTAGGAATTATACAAATGGTAGGTGGGGAGAACTGAATGCCTGTGAGGAGAAAGAAGTTGAAATAAGAAAAAGAGTATTAATTTAGTTTACATCTAGGGGAGAGTGGCATTCCAAAGTTTGTTGTTCTATATCCCATTACCTTTCAGAAACCTGAAGAGGTGGTTTTAATGCCAGGTGGATGTTTTTCATTGTTTGGTTTAAAATCTTCTAGAAGAAATAACTGAGTTTTAAATTACACATTTGCAACTCATATCATAGCATCAAGGTACTGCTGAGGATGGATAAGAAGCACATCAAAGGTGGCCATGACGGGATAAAGACATGGGGTAATTGGCGTGCCTTTTCATCCCACAGTTGACTCATACTATTGTGATGACCCAGAGAAAGGAGCATGGCACAAATAATGTAGTGGGTTCAATTTCCTGCCTGCATTATAAGATGGGACCTCAAAGTCAGATTAAATATGATTTAAATAAAATAAAGAAATGTGGCTTTTTGTTCTCACATCTGAATTTTTGTGTAGAATTCACATGAATACGAAAGCATTTCTTCTTCTAATGGTTGTTTACCTCTCCCTTTATGAGTTAAGTTCCACATCGTTAAGACTTCTATCTGCTTAAATCAATATTACATACCCCAAAAGAAATAGACCTACCTCATACAAAGTAGGGGCACAATATGTATATTTGTTAATCATTTAACAAAATATGATTTATTTTATGGGAAAGGAAAAGCTCAGTGAAATAAAATAATAGCCAAAATTAAACAAGTGTTTATTGCCTGAATGTTTAATGCCTGAGTCTGTATTTACTTATAAATCCTGAGCTCTTAGCCACTGTCTGAAATTTCATTTGTGTAAAGAGAAAAGCAACTGAAAACTGTTAGCACTGGTAGTTACAGCATTTACAAAGCAATGCACACATTTGAACATATAGAAAATGATAGTCAATAATAGTTAAAATAAAGTAGGAGGGAACAAGCCTCAACTGCTATAAAGCAGCATAAAAATGATTGATAGTCCCACCTGGCAACAAGATGATTACAAGGACTTTTCAAACTGTGAATATATAGCACATGAGAATAGAAAACACAGTCAATTTTCGTAGAACCAGAAATTTTATGTAGTTTCTTGAAGCAGGAGCCAGCTCCCACATCACTGGCCTATGTCAAAAAGGTAGGAGAGCTGTTTGAAGTGACAAATATGAGAAGGCAGAAGCAGAGCTTTCTTTCAGATCTTAAGAGGTGTGACAAAAAATTCTGAGCTAAACTCAGTAAGAAGCGATTTTAAATGTCTCCCACAGTGAGTTCAAACTTCTGCAGTTAGTAGATAATTGGTGACAGATGTTGTAGAAGTAAAAGAAGAATCAACAACCTTTGAGCCTCCTATGGACCCGTAGCCCCATTTGAACCTCAAATAATTATCTGCAAGTGTCCCTATTAAGGGGAATTACCATTCCAATTAAATGGGAGACCATGTCGTCAGATTTAATTTAGTTCCTTGGAAATGGTGCCAATTAAGCGCATATCCTGTTGAAAAGCACATTCCAGTTAACACAGGGTACTGTATTTAGGAGAAAATTTAAAAGTAGAAAAAAGTAATCAAAGTTTTAGTCATTTGTGGTACTACAAATTAAAGGAAAATTCATTCTGTGGAATAAGAGTTTGTATTAGTTAAAAAAACTAGTCGGGCGAGGTGGCGGGCGCCTGTAGTCCCAGCCACTCAGGAGGCTGAGGCAGGAGAATGGCGTAAACTCGGGAGGCGGAGCTTGCAGTGAGCTGAGATGCGGCCACTGCACTCCAGCCTGGGCGACAAAGCCAGACTCCGTCTCAAAAAAGAAAAAAAAAAAAAAGACCTAATTTAAAGAAACATAGTTGTTTTCAATTAATTTTTCTATTCATTTTAGATGTGTAAAGCATAGCACATAAGTAATGACCTTAAATTTTAAACAATTTATTGTAATCATCTGGCAACCATCATAAGAAAAACACAATGTATCATATATTGTCTTCCCATTGTATTTTCTTTACACACACACACACACACATACACACACACACTGACACTCACATTTATATGCCAACATAGATTATAAATTGTCTGGAATAGTGAAGTCCTGTTTATAGTCTCACTCATTTCTCAGAATCAAAGCTGCTACTTTTGTTATTCATATGCCATAATTTTCAAAATTATTTTACCGGTTTAAGTAATCAAGAAAAAAAATCGTAAACTACTTCTGTAACCTAGAAATTTCATTTAGGAAATTTAAATATCCCTATAATCCAAGTGCAACTTTTTCATTCTTATATAAAACAGAAGCATTTACTCAACTCTACTAAAAGGAAACAGTCATTATTTAATAATAAGGGTTAAATATTATTGCATTAGTGAATTTTATAATTCTTTAGCAAATTACCAAAAGTCAAATTTTAAAACAACATGTAACCTCAGATTGTGGTTTTCTTAATTACCAGGCTATCAGTTCATCAGTTACCAAGTCTGATCAGATCAATCTCTTTTTGATCTTTTCTTTAACGTTGAGAAACTAAGGGTTTTGAATTTTTGTCTTTTCTTCCTGTTTTTATGCTGATGTCATTACAATATTATGTCCAATAGTATAGGTTGTAATTCACATGGACTTAGCTACATTGGTTATAGGCAAGATATTTAATCCCTATAATATTAGTTTTTTTTTTTTTTTTTTTACCTATGAATAGATAATGTTGGTGCAATTGATATAGTATTATAAATTTTGATAAGACAAATTTGTAGTGTTTCTAACATAGTGGCATAAAATAAACATTTAGTTTTTAAATAACCTTTACTTTTACCAATATAGTTGTGAATACGATTATATTTCACAATATTTCAGTAATATTCTAGCAGAGGAATTTGAACACATTTAATCAAAAGGTTGTAAATTTACTGAACTAAAATCAATGGGCTTATAATTCAGAAACACTAGTGAAAAGCTATTTGAATTAGTACAATGGATTATGACTTTTGAGTCTTTATAAAATAGAACAATACAACCTACATTGTATAGAAATTCTATTAATTAAATAAAATAACAAATATTAAGTGTTACTTAATCTGACATGTAGTATGTTCACAATAAATGGTGAAATTATACTAGAATTTAATTCAAAGAACATTTCATTTGGTGATCCTTAAAATTTTTATTGTCCAAATAAATAATTGAAGAGAAATGGCTCAGAACTTTCTAATACTAAATAAAATATTAGGAAGTAACAAACTTTCTAAAAATGTTTAAAAGAATAACTCAATATTCTCCTATACTGAGGTGAATAATAGTAAACTGATGAAAGCCAAAGACAGTGAGAAAAGTCTTATATAAACTACCTTCAAATAAAATACATTTTGCCACCATAGAAGCAATATGTACACTCACAGACGACTTCTCAAAAGAGACAATTAGAACAAGAAAATAAGAGAACAATATCTACAAAATTTTGAAATGAAATGATTAGTCTTGTAGAATTCTTTATTCAAAAAATGTATCCTGGGAAAAGAAGATGATAAACGGCATTTTAGGCAAACTGGAGAACTGATTACAAGCTGACTTGCAATAAAAGGAATACTAAATTATTTTCATTAGGGTCTAAGAAAATTACACCATAAGTATCGTAAGAGTTGTAAAAATTTTTATGAACAATAAAAAGTAAATCTAAATTAAAAATGAATATATAAATGGTAATACCTTATGTGTATGTAGAAATTTAAATATGATAGATGGGTATCAATAGCATATTAAAAACAAAGTGTAAACTACTAAATTGTGGTAGGTTATATAAATATTTGCAATTATTCACATTTGCTTGTAGAGAGGATTTTTAATTCTGTCTGTTGACATCTGATTTGTGGTGCCTTTCTTGAGAAAGAAACCTGCTTCCAATGGCATACAGAGTCAAGGGTTTACTTTAGATAGTGAAATGTACATGAAAGTGGCATATTCCCTTTCAGGAAGTTTAAAAACCATTACAGGGCTTCATCAACATTTTATTTTCTGTGCTAGGAAAACTTCATGAACCAGATAGGGGTTGTTCTTTTAACTTAGAACTGAGAATGAAAAACTGGTGGAGTAGAGCTCTATTGATCTCAAATGATGTGTTATGTAAGCAAGAAATAACAAGTTGTAGTGAAACAGGATGAGGACAAACAAATTATAAAATGATATCAATCAAAAAGCAAGCTAGAAAATAGTGAAAATAATTAGGAAAATGGCAGATTTAAGCCAAATGTATTAGTAATTACATATACATGAAAATAACGTAAAAGTCCAATGGAAGATAAAGATTATAAAGCAGGATTATTTTTCTCTAAAACTTGGTACCTAAGATAAAGGTACACAAAAAGATTTGTGTATAATCCAAGGAAAGCCTCTGGAACTATGTTGATAGACTTTGGGGTATTTTTTAAAAAAGAGGGGAATATATGGATAGATGGACAGAAGGATCAACAGAGAGACATATAGATAGAAGTAGTCAATTTATAATTATAACACTTTCAATTCACCAGTAAAAACAAAATTATAAATTTCAGGTGTCCAATTATTTGGGTTAAAATATAAAGCAAAATTAGACAAATATATGGAGGTAAACAAAATATCCATAATCACAGTAGACATATTTTTAAAAATTCCTTAGTAATTTATATAATTTGAAGACACAGGAAGTAAAACCAACGTTATTTAGTGTGTTTTTATTCCAAAACAATTTCAAACTTACAGAAAAGTTGAAAGAAAAATATAAGTAACTTATGTTTATCCTTTGTCTAGAATCTGTAATTGTCAGTACATTTGTCATTCTATGTATATACATATTCTTTTTTTTTCTGATATATTTAAGGGAGGAAAATTAAAAAGCCTGCTCCAATATCTAATTAGAGTTGTGTATTGTGATTAGTTACCCACAAAGTATTTTTAAGAATTAAGTTATTGATATTGAGGATTGGGTGTGGTTTATTTCAACGGGTTTTTAAATACTTTTGTTTTACAAGATGAAGGAATTCAAAGGCAGTTTGATGAATACATTAATTCAAATATTGGACTTCCTTTTCATGATTTTTAAATGCATACTTACATATAATTAATTCATTTGTATCTATGAAATCACAATATTGTAAATATGTTATTAAATTTTCATTTACTGTACAACTAAGTTGATTTTGAGGAGTAAGCAAAAGAGTTTCATGTACAACTGCTATAGTAGTCTCTATTTTGTAGCAGTGAGGTTAGATCAGAAGATAATAAAATAGAAACAGATGAGCCTACTAGAAAGCAGCATGACACCATGGGAAGTGTGGCTTGTTGGCAAAGAAAAAGAAGAATGTGACTTGTTGCAACAGAAAGCTCTAGAGGTAAAACTAGACAGTGTTCTTTCTATTTAATCCATGAGCTCATAAAATAGAGCTGTTGTAAATTAAATGTTAATGTTCTTATCCCAACACAAAGATTTTTCATTTGTTTGTGTTTACTATATCAGGTAACCATAACTCATCGTAGAAACAATATATGCTCACTATAAGAGCATTTGGAAAATATAATTAAACAAAGTTAAGAAAAGTAAAATCTAATCTCACCACTTGAAGATAACCATGACTATTATACCATTTGGCCTTCCAGATTTTCTTTTATATAAATTTTTTAAAATAAATAAATGCATACACACATATATACATATTATAGACAGATATATAAATTGAAGCTCTACTTTATGTACATTTATTTATTATTATTATTATTTTAGATGTAGTCCCTCTCTGTCACCCAGGCTGGAGTGTAGTGGTATAATCTCAGCTCACTGTAACCTCCACCTCCCAGATTCAGGCGATTCTCCTGCCTCAGCCTCCTGAGTAGATGGGACTACAGGCATGTGCCCCACATCCAGCAAATTTTTGTATTTTTAGTAAAGACAGGATTTCACCATCTTGACCAGGCTGGTCTCAAACTCCTGACTTTTGGTAATCTGCCTGCCTCGGCCTCCCAAATTGCTGGGATTATAGGCGTGAGCCAATGCGCCCAGTCTTTATATACATTTAACTGAGGTAAAGTCAACTGCACATACCCATTAAAAATGTTAAATGTACCAAAACAAAAATTAAAATAGAGACAGGAATCTATCCCCATTTATCACTCAAAGAGCATATGCTTGAGATTGAGTATGTGCTTGGTGATGACAGTCTACTAGTCTTTAAGGGTCACTATCTCTTTGTCCCCATACCTTGCTTATGAAAATGTGTATGTTTGTGTGTGTGTGTGTGTGTTTGTGTATTTTCTTTTTGAACTCCCACTATCCAAACTTAAAAAAAAAAGATATGTTTCACATGAATTCTTCAATCTTTAAACTCTTACTGTTTGATATTCAAAACACAGCAACCAAGTAGATTTGGATAATTTGGCATCCCTCAAACTCACTATCCAGACTTACTCTCTGAATTCTTCGTATCCCAAAGCGGAAACCAAATAGATGTGAATTGTGAGGGATACTTCTTATTTTTAATAAATAGGATAAAATTATTTTATAGCTTGCTTTTTTTCCGCATGTCACACTATTAATTTATTTCTGTTGTTAAATAATTTTATAACATGATTTAAAAATAGCTGCCTAATATAATTATATATTTTAAATATAATTTATATTTAAAATATAATTATATTTAAAATATATTAAAATAGGTTCACTACTGTTGGATGCTTTTGTTTATTCTAGTCTATTCATAACTATGTTGTTATAAAATTCCTGCATAATCATTCATGGAATAAACTTCCCATATCAGTTTTGAAACTAGTTACTTCTGTGATGGGTTTCCAACCAGGTAGGTAGTTATATGTCAGGAGACTTGGCATGATTCAAATAACTGTGAAAACTAGTACATTCCTCTATTTCCCTATTACATGATCCTTGTATATATTAACACAAATGTATTCCTGGAAAAGTGAACTGTGAGATTAGTACTTATTTCCTCTTGGGAGGGCACAAGGCTTCAAGAAAGACCTTAGGTTTTGGCATCCAGCAGGTTTAAGAAGCCATTGTTTTAGCCTTATTATTTGCTAAATAATCTTAGGCAAGTTATTTAAACTTTTATCCTTCAATTTCATCATCTGTACAAAAGGGATAAAATAAAACCTGTGTCACAGAATTTTTGAGAGGATTAAATGAAACAAATTATAAAGATAGCTGATTTGTTTTTACCGGTACTGTTATTGATGTCATGGTTATTAAGAGTCTTCTTAAAGCTTGTTTTTATTTATTTCCATAATTACTATATATGTTTGAGACATCAGACTCCTCTTGCTTCTCTTACCTTAACATAAACTTATCATTATTTAATGCATTGTCTTTTAAAAATATTTGTTCATAGTGACAAATCTGTTTTTCACTTTTTCTTTTTCTTTTCTTTTCTTTCTTTTTTTTTAAAAAAAAGAAATTTTATTTTTTAAAGACAGTGTCTCTGTTGCCTAGGCCTTATGTAGTGATTCAATCATAGATCACTGCAGCTTCAATCTTCCAGGCTCAAGTGATTCTCCACCTCCACCTTCTGAGTAGCTGGAACTACAGGTGCATGGCACCACACCTAATTTTTCATTTTTTGTAGAGATGGGATGTTGCTACGTTGCCCAAGCTGGTCTCAAACTCCTGGCCTCAAGCGATCCTCCCATCTTGGTCTCACAAAGTGATAAGATTGCAGGCGTGATCACCACACCTAGCCCTGTTTTTCTTCATGTTACCCATAAGCACAAACCAAAATATGTATGCATACATACATACCTGAAGTAATGTTAATTTTATAACTGGTATCAGACTCTATGTTTTCTTTATTTTTAAAGACAAGTCATAACTCATTAAATTAACTTTAGACTCACAATTTGAAAAATACTGATTAGTAAACAGAGGTAGAGCTAGGTAGAACAGAGTTCAATTTATGGAATTTGGCTGTATCTCTAGCCTCACCAGAAGTCACTTGTTAAGAACAGGAGGATAATTTCAAGTCATTTTTAGTAAGTATACAAATAAAAGTCAATTAAATTACAGAAAGTTAGTAAGAGTTCCTGGGCTATGGAGTCACAAAAAATAAGGTTGAAATTTTAGCATAGCCATTCTAAATCCATAAACTTGAAAAAATTTCATTAACTTTTCAAGCCTCACTTTCTTCATCTATAAATCATATGTTAGAGGCAATAATGGAGTGGCTAAAAGTGTACATTCCTTTTGGGCAATTCTGATATGTTATCTGTATTTTAAAAAATTGTATTTTTAAAAAATTTCTAGTTGACACATAGTTGTACATATTTATTGTATATACAATGATTTTTCAATACATGTATATGCAATGTGTAATGATCAATTCGGGGTAATCAGAGTATCTATCACTTCAAAAATTTATTTTTTTGTGTTGGAAATATTCCAAATTCTCTCTTCTAACAATTTGAAAATACACAATAAATTATTGTTAACTATAGTCACCCTACTATGCTGTAGGACACTAGCACTTAATCCTCTTCAGTGTAACTTATTTCCTTTAGGCAGCCTCTGTCTATTCCCCCTGCCACATCCCCTGTTCAGCCTCTAGTAACCACTATCCTACTCTCTACTTCTAAGCGATTAATTTTTTGAAATTCCACATACAAGTGAATACATGTAGCATTTATCTTCTTGTGCCTGGCTTATTTTGCTTAACATAATGCCCACCAAGCTCATTCCATGTCATCACAAATTACAAGATGTCTTTCTTTTTATAACTGGATATTATTCCATTGTGTATGTATACCACATTTTTAAAATCGATTTATCTGTTGATGGACACTGAAGTTGATTGAATGTCTTGGCTGTTGTGAATGGTGCTGCAATACTCATGGAGGTACAGATATCTCTTTAATATACTGATTTCCCTTCTTTTGTATATATACCCAGTAGTCAGATGATTTACTAATCTGACTATGTTTAGTGTTTTAAGAAACCTCCATACTGTTTTCCATATGGTTGTGCAAATTTACGTTTTTCCCAATAGTGTATAAGAGTTCCCTTTTCTCTGCATTATTCACAGCATTTTTGCGGGGCAGGGGGTCAGTCTTTTAGATAATAGCTATTCTAACTGGGGAGACATATCTCACTGTTGTTATGATCTGATTTGCGTTTTCCTGATGATTAGTGATATTTACAATGTTTTATTATACTTGTTGGCCATTTACATAATTTAACTGGGAAATATCTATTCAGATTATTTGCCCATTTTTTAGTTGCATTATTTGTGGGTTTTTTTTTTTTTCCCCTGTTGAGATATGTAAGTTCCTTGTATATTCAGGATATTAATCCCTCATCAAACAAATAGTTTGCAAATATTTTCCCTCATTTTGCATATTGTCTCTGATGATTGTTTCCTTTGCTACACAGAGACTTTTTAGTTTGATATAATCACATTTTCATACTTTGATTTTTGTTGCCTATGCATTTGAGGTCTTATCCATGAAATCATTTGAGGTCTCATCCACAAAATCTTTTCCCACACCAATATCCTGAGGCATTTCTCCCATATTTTCTTCTAGAAGTTCTATAGTTTTAGGTCTTACATTTAAGTCTTTAATTCATTTTTATTTGATATAATTTTTTCCCTCTTTCCTTGAGAGAAGGGATCTAGTTTTCTTCTTCTACATATGGATATCCAGTCCTCCCAGCATCATTTTTTGAAAAGATTGTCCTTCTTTCACTGTGTGTTCTTGGTGCCTTTGCCAAAAATCAGTTAGCTGTAAATAGGTGAATTTATTTCTGGGTTCTCTATTCTGTTCCTTTGATCTATATGTTTTTGTTTATGCCAGCACCATGCATGTTGTTTTATTTACTACATAGCTTTATAATGTATTTAAAAGTCAGGTATTGTGATCACTAGACACGTCTAGTGTCTAGTCACACTTTTGTTTAGAATTGTTTTCAGTATTTGAAGGGTTTTATGGTTCCATACAAATTTCATGACTTTTTTTCTTACTTCTGTGAAAAATGTCATTGGTATTTTGAAAGGGATTGGCTTCAATCTATAGATCACTTGGGTAATAAGGTCATTTTAACAATCGTAATTTTTCCAAATCATGAAGAAGAGATCACTCTCTGTTTTGTGTGTATTCTTTTCAATTTTCTGCAGGAATGTTTTATAATGTTTATTGTAGAGATCTTTACCTTCCTAGGTTAAATTTACTTCTGAGTATTTTTTGCGGTTATTGTAAATTGGATTGCTTTCTCGATTTCTTTCCTGATATTTTGTTATTGATGTACAGAAATTCTCCTGATTTTGTATGTTGATTTTGTGTCCTCAACTTTACTGAACTCATTTATCCATTCTAGGAATTTTTTGGTAGAATTTTTAGGTTTTTCTGTACAAAAGAACATGTGTGCTGGAAACAGGGACAATTTGACTGCCTCCTTTTTAATTTAAACACTATTTATTTATCTTCCCTAATTACTCTAGGACTTCGAATACTATGTTGACTAAGAGTGATGAAAATGAGAATTCTTTTGGTTTTCCAGTTTTAGAGGAAAAGCTTTCAACTTTTCCCCATTAAGGATGATAGCTATGGGTTTGCCATGTATTGTAATATTTATGAGATTCATTCCTTCTCTGCTTAATTTGTGGAGTGTTTTTATTATAAAAGGATGCCGAATTTTATCAAATGCTTTTTCCATGTCTATTGAGTTGATCACATGGTTTTTCTCCTTTATTCTTTTGATGTTATGTTTTTTGTTTATTGATTTGCATATGTTAAACCATCCTTGCATCTCTGGGATAATTCAAACTTGATTATGATATATAATCCTTTTCATGTGGTGTTGGATTTAGATTTTTAGTACTTTGTGGAGGATTTTTGCATCATGTTTATTGAGTATGTTAGACTGTAGATTCCTTGTTTTTTTTCTTATCTGGTTTTGTTATCAGGGTTATAGTAGCCTCCCAGAATGAGCTTGGAAGAATTTCCTCCCCTTCATATTTTAGAACAGTTTGAGAATAGTTTCTAATTATTATTTAAAAGTTTTATAGAGAAATGCAATTCAAAACCACAGTGAGATACTATCTCATGCCAGTCAAAATGGCTAATATTAAAAAGTCAAAAAATAACAGATACTGGCCGCTGCAGACAAAAGGAAATACTTATACACTACGAATGGGAATGTAAACCAGTTCAGCCACTGTGAAATCAATTTAATTTCTCAAAGAACGTAAAACAGAACAACCGTTCAACTCAGCAGTATTATTGCTGGGTATTCACTCAAAGGAATATAAATAATTCTAGCACAAAAACACACGTGCTCATATATTCATCATAGTACTGTTCACAGTAGAAAAGACATGAAATCAACCTAGATGCCCACCAACAGTGGACTGCATAAATAAAATGTGATGCATATACACCGTGGAATAGTATACAGTTATACAAAAGAATTAAATCTGGTTCTGTGAAGCAACATAGATGAAGCTCGAGGTCATTATCTTAAGTGAATTAATGCAGGAACAGAAAACAAAATACAATATGTTCTCTCTTATAAGTGGGAGATAAACACTGAGTACACATGGACACAAAGTAAGTAGCAACAGACACCGGCCCTACTTGAATGTGGAGGGTGGGAGGAGGGTGAGGACAAAAAAAAACCAAAAAAACAAAAAAACAACAAAACAAAAAAAAACTACATCTTGAGTACTATACTCATTACCTGGTGAAAAATATAATCTGTACACTAAACACCTACAACACACAATTTACCTATGTAAGAAACCTACACATGTACCCTCTGAACCTAAAATAAAAGTTAAACAAAGTATATTTGTAGATAAATATAGAGACGATTGTGGTCATACACATATACATAGATTTGTAAGTATATGTAGACTGCTAGCTCTTTTGACTGAGATAGCCTAAAAGTAGGGACATACCAGGAACAATGAGCATATTTTGTATCTATATCGTAGTTTTTGAAGAAAAGAATCAAAGACTTTTTATTAATGTTTGATTCTAAGGCTGAGGAGGGAACATACATTATGACCTGCAAAATAAGAAACATTAAAAAACACAGACAAGAGGCAACTGGAAAGAGATCCTTATCCAAGGCTAAATAATCTGATCAACAAATTAAATAGCTAGAGTACTGGCTTATAACAAAAATAACAAAATAAACATCTATAATTTCTCATGTTGTAAACAAATAATGGATTAAATAAGTGTGAGTAAAAGGAAAGATTTCTTTTCAGAAGATTTCCAAATAATAAATGTATAAACAATTAGAGAAAGAGAAATACCATCAGAACACTACAGTAACAACTGTTGTAGCCAATTCCAGTGATCTTGTGGAATGGTGAGTAAAATGTTAAGACACAAAATACGTGCATAGCCTCAAAACATTTCACCAAAAATAATTCTAATTAATATAGTGGTTTTAACATCTGCCTCCAAATTATTTGACAATTCTCCCTTCAGGAGGTGGAGATTAGTTTATTTCCCTTAAGTGTGATTTCAATTTATGAACTTGCTTCCCATAAAGTAAGTATGGGAATGGAAAATAGTGACTATGTTATGGCACACGTCACCTTAACTAGTCGATCAAGGTTAATGTCACCATGTTTAAATCATGTTAACAGCATATTGATATTACATATGATGTGATGAAGTCACCTATGGTAGTCTTCCTCAAATCCATAACCCCAATATACCTTAAATAAACACAAATCAACGGGCAATGTGCAAAATATCTGGGCAGAAATCTTCAGAAGATTCAAAGTCATAACAACAATAAAAGGGGATAAAAAACTGTCACAGATTGGAGGTAACTGAGATGACATGTCAGTAAAATGCAAAGTAGTGTCCTAGATTTGATCCTCAAATTGAATAAACACCAGTAAAAAGTGTGGGGATATCCAAATGCCGCCCGTACTTTGATGTTTTTTGATTATACAAGTTGTTAACATCAAGGAAAGCCGGATAAAGTGTACAGAAAATTCTGCATTACACTTTTATGACTTCTATAAATCAAAAATTATTTCAAAGAAAGTAATTTTAAAACAGCATGTATACATGTGCTCTTTTGAGCTAAATTACACAGAGTTCACACTTTCGCATACTTAAATTGATAATTCAAGAGTCAGCACTCATTGAAATTTACAAAATTTCATTTTGTAAATTTTGTAAATTCATTCATTTTGTAAATTAAAATCTAATTTTCATTAGATTTTAAATATACTTTGATTTTCCTTATTTAAATAAAAATTTTCTGCAATGCAAAAAGACATTTCCTTTAATAGTACTATTTTAAATTTTAGACTAAGGTGTATCCAGCAGAAAACCTTTATCACATAACATTATGGGATGATTCCTAATACTACCTGGAATAATCAGACTTTACACCAATGTTTTATATTTACACAATGATACAAATTACTGCAGAGGGCAGACTTTTTTTTTTTTTATTTTAAAGAGCAGAACCTTCACCTTTGAAGAAATGCAGAAAGAGATGACAATGAAAGGTGGTTTCTGAAATCCCTTCTATCAAGATATTGTATAATACACCTTCTAAAATGAAACATTTCTGAGAGTGAAGGGAAAAACTGACACAAGAGTCTTTCAGCCCCGCTTCACCAGTCAGAAATCTCTGCAGCCAGCACCCCTGCCTGGGCACTGCTGGGCTCTGGGCTTGCCACTGGGCTCACTCCACCCACCTGGCCTGGTGGACTGCACTCAGCTTGCGCCTGGCCCTGATCCTGCTCTCACATGTAGCCCACATTCAGCCCACGTCTGAACCTGGCATGCTGCGACCTGCTTCCACTATGAGCGGTGGAGGCTGGTTGAGAGGAATGTGGTGGCACCCGAAACTTTGGCGATGTCAGCAACTGTGGAACCTCAAGAGGTGTTATGGCTCCCTCTCGGTGAGTCCTAAGGCCTGAGCTCTCAAGGACTGTTGCAGCTCTCCTCCTTCCTACCACCTGCAGTGTGGGTAATGGTGGGGGCATGTTACAGTTCGTTTGTGTTACAGCTCATGTTTGTTCCCACTGCCTGCAGCACAGTGAATAGGGGCATGTTGTAGCTCTGGCTCAGAGAGTCGCCAGGTCTGGGCTCACAAAGGGGTCACGACTTTTCACTACCATAGTCCAGTGAACAAGAGCATGTGGTACCCAGAGGCTTTTTCTCCCCCAGTGCTCAGTGAGTGTGAAGACGGGTTAAGGTGTTACAGCTTCTTTTGCACCTGCCATTCAGTGGGTTTCGGGTTCTTGTGTCCAAGAAGAATGAAGTATGTGGACACCAGAGAGTGAGCAAGGAGATGACGAATTTTATTGAGTGACAGAAAAGCTCTCCACAACGAGAGGACACCCTAACTGGGTAGCCATCTCTGTGAGAGGGGGATTGAAAGCAGAAAGCTCAACGTGTGGCTGAGTCCAGGGCTTTTTATGTGCTCAGAATGGGGGCGAGGCTGCTGATTGGTCCATAGGCATTCCTAGATAAAGCACCATTTGATTGGCTAAAAGGCATCAAGGAAGTTTTCACTCTGGGCATGCACTCTACCTGGAACTGATAGCTCAGTTTTCAGGCTTTAAATTGTCTTTGGTTTGATGGTCAGGTTTCATGGGGACCCACCCCTATCAGCCTAGAAATTTGTCTCTTGCCATTATTAAAACTGTCAATTATCTAAACATCAGGCATAAAGTTAAACTATCTCAGGCAGACTAAAAAACATATCTCACAATTTTCATAACAGAACATAATTTTTAATTGCTTGCTTTCTCTAATCTGATCTAGAAGATAATGTAACCCCAAGTAAACTTTTGAATTATTAGGTATATACATTCCGTTTTATATGTCTATTTCACAGAACATTAGACTTGACACATATAACGTTTTATAGATATTAATATAATATGAATACATATATTTCTATATACATTATATACAACCATCTGATCTTTGGCAAACCTGACAAAAACAATAAATGGGGAAAGGATTCCCTATTTAATAAATGGTGCTGGGAAAACTGACCAGCCATATGTAGAAAGCCGAAACTGGATCCCTTCCTTACACCTTATACAAAAATTAATTCAAGATGGATTAAAAACTTAAATGTCAGACCGAAAAGCATAAAAACCCTAGAAGAAAACCTAGGCAATACTATTCAGGGTATAGGCATGGGCAAGGACTTCAAGACTAAAATACCAAAAGCAACGGCAACAAAAGCCAAAATTGACAAATAAGATCTAACTAAACTAAAGAGTTTCTGCACAACAAAAGAAACTACCATCAGAGTGAACAGGCAACCTACAGTATGGGAGAAAATTTTTGCAATTTATTCATCTGACAAAGGGCTAATATCCAGAATCTACAAAGAACTTAATCAAATTTACAAGAAAAAATCAAACAACCCCATCAAAAAGTGGGCAAAGGATATGAACAGACACTTCTCAAAAGAAGACATTTAT
>NW_012123376.1:6820886-6821318 GCF_000951035.1 Colobus angolensis palliatus | reverse complement strand
TCACAATAGCAAAGACTTGGAACCAACCCAGATGTCCATCAATGATAGACTGGATTAAGAAAATGTGGCACATATACACCATGGAATACTATGCAACCATAAAAAGGGATGAATTCACATCCTTTGTAGGGACATGGATGAAGCTGGAAACCATCATTCTGAGCAAACTATGGCAAGGACAGAAAACCAAACACCGCATGTTCTCATTCATAGGTGGGAATTGAACAGTGAGAACACTTGTTAACAGGGTGGGGAACATCACACATTGGGGCTTGTCATCAGGTGGGAGTGGGTGGGGGGATAGCGTTAGGAGATATACCTAATGTAAATGACGAGTTAAGGGGTGCAGCACACCAACATGACACATGCATAGATATGTAACAAACCTGCACGTTGTGCAAATGTACCCTAGAACTTAAAGTATAATAATAA
>NW_012123376.1:6776275-6817068 GCF_000951035.1 Colobus angolensis palliatus | reverse complement strand
ATGGGACGCGGGGCTCTGCAGCCGCCAGACGAACACGGCGCCCTGGACGCTCTCTGGCTGCTGCCAGTGCGTCATGGGCTGGGTGCCGGTGCTCTTCCTCACCTTCACGGTCATTTGGTCTCACTACGCGTTCGTGGTGGAGCTGTGCTTGTTTACTATTTTTGGAGATGAAGAAAATGGAAAGACCGTGCTTTCCCTTGTGGCTTTGCATCTGTTCTTTGTTATGTTTGTATGGTCCTAATGGATGACAATTTTCATATCTCCCCCTTCCCCCTCCGAAGAGTTCTACTTGTCCAATTCTGAAAAGGAACGCTATGGAAAAGAATTCAGCCAAGAAAGACAACAAGAAATTTTGAGAAGAGCAGCAAGAGCTTTACCTGTCTACACCACGTCAGTTTCAAAAACTATCAGATACTGTGAAAAATGTCCGCTGATTAAACCTGATCGGGCTCATCACTGCTCAGCATGGGACTCATGTATTCTTAAGATGGATCATTACTGTCTTTGGGTGAATAACTGTGCTGGATTTTCTAATTACAAATTATTCCTGCTGTTTTTATTGTATTCTCTATTATATTGCCTTTTCATGGCTGCAACAGTTTTAGAGTACTTTATAAAATTTTGGAGGAATGAACTGACAGTTCCGCGTGCAAAATTCCACGTCCTGTTTCTTTTCTTTGTGTCTGCAGTGTGCTTCATCAGCGTCCTCTCACTTTTCAGCTACCACTGCTGGCTAGTTGGAAAAAATAGAACAATAATAGATTCATTCTGTGCACCCACATTTTCATATGGACCTAATGGAAGTGGTTTCTGTCTTGGATACAATAAAAATTGGAGACAAGTCTTTGGTGATGGAAAGAAATATTGGCTACTTCCAATAATTTCAAGGTTGGGTGATGGTTGCAGTTTCCAACTTGCCTTATGTGGGTGGATCCAGAACAAGCTTCTGTTACAAACCAGAAAGAGTATGCCAGAAGTGGCTCAAATCAGACTTTTCCTTTCAAACAGCTTAGTGAATCCAAAAACCTCTTGTTGGACAATGAATTTTTCACTCAGTGGCTAGAGAATGGAGCTGAAGAATGCATCATCATACCAGGTGTATGAAAACATTATAGACTGATATTTTCAATTTCATTTGCAAGAAAATGATGAATAGAATGAAATAATTGAAGTATAAGAGAAGTTATATTTTTTAAAAAACAAAGCCTTTGTACAGTTCCTGGGATCCACAGAAGCACTACTCCAGAGCAAGATGATGCCTTAATCTTAAGTGTCGATTTGTGCAGCACTGACTTAGAGCTACAAAAGTGACTTAATGTTATTCTGGAAAAAACACTTACCTGTTATGAGATGCTATAGTAATGAGCTATCATCACATTTTAACATGTATATGTATTTTTTGATACCTGAATTGCATTATTAGAATTGTGAGTATCCATGTAAATTTTCACTACAAAAACACAAGCTTAAAACCTTGTCTTAAGTAAAGTACATCTAGGGCAAATGGTGGCTGAAAGTGAATATATCCAAATTACCATTGCTTGTACTGTATAAGGAAAACTGCTTTTTTAAATTGAGTATTTGCTAATTTATAATCACTATTTTATACTTTTCAACATTTTAAATAACATTTTTATTGTTGGCTCTAACAGAAGGATTCAGATATCTAAATATCATTTAGAACATAGAACACTTTGGTCTAATTCATCAAAAGCTTAGTTATAAGCATTAATACAACCATGTAGTGGAGCATGTACTCAAGACTTAAAGGGAACTTGGCAGTGTGAGAAATATTTTGGTTTCTCTCTGCTTTCTATGACTTTGTTGGTTGAACTTTGAGGGGTATGTACATGGGCAGAGAAACACAGAGGTACATATACTGGAGAAATACTGGACACAGTAGGAAAAGGTGTAAGTGTTCAGAAGAAAAGATAAGAGGACTATTGTAATCTGTTAAAAAAATAGTTTGAGTTTTAATGGTAGTTAGAATAAAGTATGCTGTTGACGTGACATTCAAATTTCAGTGTAGGTAATGACCAAAAATTACTTTGAAACTTTTACAGTAATTCTGCAACAGCTTAAACAGTGACTTAAAATGCAATTCAAACTAGGCAAAAAAAAAGAAAAAAAAACAAATAAGTTTTCCTCCTGGCTGTCAGTTATTCTAACCTGAGTGGTTATTTAACATCCCCAGTCCCTGAGAAGTGGATTCTACTCTTAGATGCACAATCTTAAGTCTGACTTCCTAAAAGCAACCAACCCCTTTAGAACTAGATGCATTTCTCCTTTTTCCTTTTAGAATCTAATCTAAGTCACAGGAGTTGTTGCATTAACTGCAAAGAAAAGTACAGAATAAGCAATGTAGAAATGTTATTCCTCATGTATACTTTTTTATTTATTTTTTTTTATTTTTATTTATTTATTTATTTATTTTTTTTTTTGAGACAGAGTCTTGCTCTGTCGCCCGGGCTGGAGTGCAGTGGCCGGATCTCAGCCCACTACAAGTTCCGCCTCCCGGGTTTACGCCATTCTCCTGCCTCAGCCTCCCCAGTAGCTGGGACTACAGGCGCCCGCCACCTCGCCCGGCTAGTTTTTTGTATTTTTTAGTAGAGACGGGGTTTCACTGTGTTAGCCAGGATGGTCTCGATCTCCTGACCTCGTGATCCGCCCGTCTCGGCCTCCCAAAGTGCTGGGATTACAGGCTTGAGCCACCGCGCCCGGCCATGTATACTTTTTAGTTAGACACACACACACTCCAAAATAACTGATTGCTTCCAGTTAGTGAGGTGGAGATGAATCTTAGCAGTATCTGTGAGTAGTACAGGTTGAAGTTTCTTGTCTGTAAAATGGGACTGCAGGGGAGGATGTGTTATGAATGAGTTGGACTGGATGACTTCTAACATTCTGTGATGCCTAATTTTGCAAAATCACTTTTCATTCACCCAATAATGTTTTTTTTCTTTTTTTTGGACAGAGTCTTGCTCTGTCTCCTGGCCTGGAGTGTAGTGGCTCTATCTCTGGTCGCTGCAGTCTCCGCCTCCTGGGTTTGAGAGATTCTCCTGCCTCGGCCTCCCGAGGGGCTGGGATTGCCAGCTTATGCCACCATGCCCAGCTAATGTTTACATTTTTGGTAGACAAGGTTTTGCCGTGTTGGCCGGACTGGTCTCGAACTCCAGCCTCGGGTGGTCCACCTGCCTTGGTCTCTTGGGGTGCTGGGATTGCAGGCGTGAGCCACCACGCCTGGCCCCAGTACATTTTTTGGAGTACCTCCTATATGCTAAACAATACATGAGGGATAGCTCTATTATTTCCTACTACAAGCATAAATTTTACGGTTGCTACTGTAGATTTATAATTTGCAAGACTGGTCTAATTTCCATCAGCCATACTAATGTTAGATTTTAAAAGGAGGTAACTTTTTTTCTCTTTGAACTAAAGGAGTGAGTTAACTTTGAAAACATAGTTTGGAATACTATAGAATGGATTCTTCTACCTTTGTTTCAACTCCTTAGTCTTAATAGTCTTGAGTCTAGAAAACTAGAATGAGAGTTAAGAGATACCAATTGTTGCTGGGCACAGTGGCTCATGCTTGTGATCTCAGCACTCTGGGGGACTGAGGCTGGTGGATCACCTGGGATCAGGGGTTTGAGACTAGCCTGGCCAGGATGGCAGAACCCCATCTCTACTAAAAAAATACAAAACAAAAACCCAAAAAACAAAATAAAAAAATGTCCAGGCATGGTGGCACACGCCTGTGGTCCCAGCTGCTTAGGAGGCAGAAGCGGGAGAGCCGTTTGAACCCGGGAAGCGGAGGTTGCAGTGAGCCAAGATTGTGTCACTGCGCTTCAACGTGGGCGCCAAAAGTGAAACTCCATCTAAAATAAATAAATATATAAAAATAAATCAGTTACCAACTAAAAAACATAACTTCAGTTTGGCGGTTTGCATAGTATAAGGAGATAAATGTTTAAACATATCTGACTACTTTTAGAAATGTTTTTCTGGTACTTTTTGTGAGTATTTCTACATTCAGATCAAAAGAGTTGCATGCACCTTGCAAACAGCCGAGGAAGCTTCAATTTTTTCTTCATTATTATGCACTTTCTTGGTATTGTAGTCTTTCTCAGTTCGTTTAATTTTTGTTATTTAACATCATCTTTAATAGCACAGCAAATATCTTTTAGGAAATTTTCAGTAAAGGCCTTTGAATGATTTATTTTTGATTGCATTTACAGCCAGCATTTTGTCACATTCTAAATAATATTTAGCTGAACTTACTCATACGTACTAATGACCATTCTATCAAGGGCCTATAAGTGGTGTGGGAAACAGGGAAAGGTTGCCTTTTTGGTGTCTCAATTGGTATTGATTATTGCTATCAACTATTTGGGGAGAAAAATAAAAATGAAGCCCTGTAAACTTTTATAAGTACTGTCTTTGGTCCTTCAAACACTTGAACATTTGTGATGACACTTAAGAAAAATAAAGTTGAAGTTCAGGTCTTGCCATTGCTATTAAAAACAAATTAGACAGGAGACTTAGTTTATCTGGGAACAAATTTACTTAAATATTTAGTACCTGAAACTACGCCAAACCAAAGAGCAGCTGCAGAACATTAGTTATTTTAAATGAACAAGTTTACAAAGTTTATTTTCATCTTTGCATAAGAATGATTTTTTAAAAACTATTTTTACATATTAGTGGTTATGAGTCAATGTGTCATGAGTTAATTTAACTGTAAGGTGGTTTAAATCAAATATGTAATGTTTACTTGAATTGTATTTCTATTAGAAAGCAGATTTGGACGATGTTTACAGGACTGTTTAAGGGTTATCGCTAAAGCAGATGTATATTAAGGGCTTAGGTTTAGGATCTACATATTCCGGGCATTGAATAGCAGTAACTTACAAATAAGGTTTGTTTACCTTTTGTTCTAGGGACTAGCACTGCTATCAGTGGAAAGTATTTTTAACTAATCTGTTATTAAGAAAGTAATATTTTTGCGTTTCAGCCAAAACAAAGACTGTATCTAATAATCTGTTAGAAACAGATAACATATGTCTGAGATCAATATGAGTTTCCTATGATCTAAACTGTATTTTCCAATTTAAGTTAAAAATATAGATTCAGAAAGATTCATATTTTTCTAATGACTTCATTCTATATTATTTTGTTGGATTGCAGAAAGAAGCAAGGAATTGTATTAAAAGATAAAGAAAGCTATTAGGTATATTTGTACATGAGTGCAAATGAGTCTATGCCTGTTTAATAGAAAAGATGGAAACTATTTTAAAGTGAGCTTTAATACACTTTTATATAAACAATCTTGAAGTACAGTTTAGTTTGGTTGTGTTTACCTAGCAAGTACCATAAGCCTTGTATTTGTTCTCATTTGTATAATCCTAGCCCATGACTTAACGTTGACGGTTTGCTTTGTCTTTTGGATGACCTAACCTACGTTAACATGTACACAGAATATTTTAGAATTTTTTCAAAAATAATAATGAATCACTTTATCAATAAACAAAGTTTAAAAAAAAGAAAATTTGTTGAAAAAACCGACTTACAGATTTTCTGTGAAACCAAAATCTTCGGACGGCTACAGCTCACTCTGACTAAGAGTGACAAGATAAAAAATAAAATAATAAAATAAAATTTGCTGACAAAACTGACTTATTGATTTTCTGTGAAACCAAAATCTTCGGACGGCTACAGCTTGCTCGACTGAGAGTGACACTAATCACCTTGGGTTTTGTAAAAGAGCAAGTTGAAATCAAAACATCGGGTATCTGAATTTGTCTACAGAGATTTATGAATTGTTTTTTTATTTTTAAGATTAAATATTATGTATTGTTGATTGTACTTAAGAAAAAAGTCACTTTTATAATTTAATCCCACAGATAAATGTGTATCTGTTACTGAAGGCAAAAACTAAAGTATCATTAATTATTCTCGAAATTAAAAATATACCGTCAATTTCTAAATAATGACAATAGTAAATATAATGTTTCCTTTCTATTTTTCACTTCATCCTCTGATAATGAATGCAAAAGAAGACAGATTCAGAAATATAGGACAGGGATTTTCTGTTGACGAAACAGGAAAGTTCTACAAAGGGACAGTCATTTGTGGTTCTAGGGCAGAAAATATGTAACAAAGAACACAATCTAATATATAAACACATGAAGATTAGCCCTAAGACAACTATTTGTTCCATCCTTATTTAAGTTCATTTGTTGATATATCTTGGCAAACCTATTTCAAAAGCATCTGATATTTATTCACACACTATATGAGATTTCTGGCATCTCTGTATCACATACATTGCTTACTATTGTGGACCTTCTTTTTAAGCTAGTGATTCTAATTAGAAGAATGTGAGCATGCACATGTAGCAGAGAATGAGGCTAGTAGCAGAGCAGAATAAGCCTACATGTTATAGCTATTGTGGCAAGAGCAAAAGAAAACAACAAAAAATGCTACATTTCTTTGAATAAATGCTCTGACTTAACAAAAATGTATGCATGCCTTTATAATCTTAGATATATTTATTAGCTAGCTGAAAACTTGACCAAGTCTCTGAGAGGAATTTGATGAAGATAATGGATTTGTTTTTAAACACATTTACATTAAAGTTTTGAATTTATAGAAAAATTGGGAAGGTAGTGCAAAACATTCCTATATGTCTTGAACCTAATTTTCCCTATTATCAACAACTTATATAAGAATGATTATTTGTTACAAATAATAGACTGATACTGATATATCCTTGTTAACTAAAGCCCATAGGTTATTCTGATTTCCTCAATTTTTAAATAATGTTCTTTTCCTTTTATGGCATCGCATTTAGGTTAACAATTCCACTGAGTTGTCATGTTTCTTTCAGTTTCTCTTGCCTGTGACAGTTTTTTAGACTGTCTTTGTTTTTGATGATCTTGAGGGTGGTAAGAAGTGATATTCTGAGGAGTAGTAAGATATTTTGTAGGATACCTTTCTATAGAATCTATTGTTTTTCTCAGGGTTTGACTGGAGTTACAGATTTTGGAGAGGAGGACCAAATTTAAAAGTGTTTTTATCACTTCATATTAAAGGTACATATTATCAGTAGGTTTTTCAGCATTGATGTTAACCTTGATGGCATGTTTAAGCTAGTGTTTGTCAGGTTTCTCCACTATAAAATTACAGTTTTTAACTCTTTTTATATTGTACTCTTTGAAACCACTATGCATAGCCTACACCTAAGAACTAGGGATTTGTTCTCCCTTTCACTGGAGGAAGTGTCTACGTTATTTAGAATTCTGCTACACAGGAGACGTGTATCTTCTCCAATTATTAATTTCATTTGATCTCATTATAACAACATGAATTCACGGTTATTTGTTTTGTATAACTGATATTTTTAGAGTTTTTTTTAATTTTTACCTTTTTCAGAATGTCATATAATTGCAATCGTAGTACGTATACTCTTTTTTATTTTTACATTGACTTGCTTCGCTTGACAATATTCATTGTAGGTTCACTCACGTCTTTTTATGGCTTGATAACTCACTTCACTTCATTGCTGAATAATTATCCTGCGTATGAACAATACAATTTGTGTATCCATTCATACTCCTGCGTATGAACAATACAATTTGTATATTCATTCACTTATTAAAATATTTTGGATTCTTCTCATTTGAAATGATTATGAATAAAAGTGTTATAAATATCAGGTTTTGTATAGACGTACATTTTCAAATCAGTTAATATCTAGGAACATGACTGTCGGATCTCCTCTTCAGCTATGTTTAGCTTTACAAGAAATCTTCAAAATGTTTTCCAAAGGGGTTGTGCCATCTGACAGTCCTACCAGCAGTGAAAGAGAGTTCCTGTTGTTCCACATCATCACCAACATTTAGTGTTGTTAGTCTTTGGATTTTGATGTTTTAAATCAATGTGTAGTACTAGCTTATTGTTACTTTCATTTGCAACAGTGTAATTTTATCTAATGACAAATGGTATTGAGCATCTTTTTATGATTATTTTCTTTGATAAAGTATGTTTACAGCTTTTACCTATTTTTAAATTTGGACTTTTTTCCTCATTGTTGCATTTTAGCATTCTTTGTATAATTTAAATGCAATTATTTTATCATACATAGATTTTTCATATATGTTCTCCAAGTGAGTTACTTGTCTTCAAATTCTCTTAACAGTATCTTTCACAGAGCAGAAGTTTTTAATTTTAAAATGTCTAGGGTATTTTTCTGTAATTACTTTGTTTTGCTGTTTTATCTAAAACTTGTCACCAAATCTGTGGTCAAATTGGCTTTCTCCTGTTTTCTTTTGGAAGTTTTATATTTTGTCATTTTACATTTTGTTCTATGATCCAATCTTTGTTCAGTTTTACAAGAGGTTTAAGGACAATGTTGAGATTCATAGCTTTGCATATGAAAAAGTTTAATTTTTTGCATGTGGAAAAATTTAAAATTTTATAGCACCATTGCTAAAACTTCTATCTTTTCTCATTGAATTGCCTTGATCTTTTCTGAAGATCAATTCACCTTATTTATGTGAGCCATGTACTCTGTTCCATTGATCCGTATGTCTATGCTTTCACCAATACCGTATTATCTAGATTATGGTAGCCTTATAATAAAGGTTTTCCACATGTCACGTGATCTCAGCTATGATTCTTTTTTGTAACATATTGCTCCAGTTTGGGAGATTAAGAGGATTCTGTGTGACCTCAATTAACTGATGTGCTCAAGAAAAGTCATTGATTTTTCAATTTGTTTGTCTTTTTTTTTTTTTTTTTTTGTCAAGAACATGGGAGTGGTTACTGTTAGGTTTTTTACATACCAAAGCTTAAATTGAAAGTGTTACAACTTTCAGCTATATTATACACACGTATTTGTATGTTATATAATAATAAAAATTTGATAACAATTGTCTACCAAGTCCTCATTGAAAAAGCAAAGAAAGCTTAAGGGAACTAAATTCTTTTCCCACATAAGAAATTCTAAATTAATTGGGGTAAAGAAATAGTATGCTCATTTATAATTTAATCTATGCTAAATTTTCTATAGGTACAAAAATTACCAGTTTTCAAATTCATCTTGATATTATCAGGTATTTACTATGTTGATTATTGTACTAAAAAAAAGAGTGATTATTTTACTTAAAACAGAATGCTACTCAATTTTAAAGATATAAAAAGGGATAGCTTAAGTAAAAAAGTAGTTCCCATTTTTATTCAGCAATTGGTAAAATAAGACCACCTTCCTTTGTGCCTGCTTCAGTATACTTGTCAAATAAGGAACGGGTAGCTTTTCCATTGTAGGACTGATTTCGAGGAAGTCAACTAGGTAAGCTGGTCTTAAGTTATGTTTCCCATAGAAAATATATTGTCAAAGTTGTTAATATATTAGATATTAGTTTTGATTGATTTGTTATAGAAAAAAACAATTTCTATGTCATCACAGAGATATGCAGAATAAATAATTTAATCATTTATTTAATATATTTGCCAAAAAGGTTTATATAAAACTTTTCTGCCAAAAGGTTCATGTAACACTTTTTGCCAAAAGGTTTGCATAAATTGATTAAGATCTTAGAAAATTCATGAATTTTGTCTACGTATTAGTCATCTATAGATTTTAGTAGAAAAGTAACATAAGCAAAGGAGTTTCTTCTTGACATTTTTCATACTGCAAAATATTCACTTACATTTTGAGAAGTCATTTATATTTCTGAACTTGATTGTGCATGCTAATTATTTAATTATAATTTATTTTAACTGGACATTTATCAAATGCATATAATTATGTGCGAATTTAGGACTACCTAAATACAGGTACCTAAAGAACGTACCTAAAATATGTACCTAGAGTACATATGAACTTTTAAATTTTGAACTAAGCTATTTAAAAGTAACATTAAATATATATCATAGAAAAAGAGGAAGAAGAAAATTGACTTTTTAAATAATGAGACTTTTTAAAAACAATTATAATGCAAAATTTACTTTAATTCACCTTTCTTGTCTCTGTGCACATTACAGAAATAATACATATCTTTGATCCCAGGAAAATTCCACTTAGTGACTAGATAGGCTAGCTGGCCTTTCTGACTGTTGATTATTTCCTCTGTGGAAGCAAGGAAGATATACTTAATCTACCAAAATTATGAAGGATTGTCTAGATGAAAACTTGAGGTATATTCTAGCTCTAAGAAAATAACTTATCTGTTCTATTATATTATCTTTTGAGAGGACACAAATCGCCATAGATGGAAAAAAATATATTTTTCTGTTTGGGTTCTAGAAAAGTGTTTGTTGTTGTTGTTGTTGTTGTTTTTCCTAGCAGCTGCAAAAGTAGCAAAATATTTGCTTTCTATTTGTCTCTAAAATTTTTGGCTTTCAGAATTTTAATTTAGATTAGCCACTTGTCATTTTCATATCAATCTTCTTTTGGTGTTTGAAGTAAATATTCCAGAACCCTGTACATTTTTTACCCTCTGTATTGAATTTATTCTCTCTATTGATTCTGTTTGCTTTAGATGTCTATTCAGAAGATATTTTAAAAATGAACTTTCTTGTTTCCTTCCATCTTAACAATTTGAAGGCTTATTGGTTCAGTTATGTAACTAAAATGCAGTTTTGGTGTTAATAATTCAGGCCATAAGTAAACTGAATATATAACTTTTATCTTGAATAGATAATTGATATAAATGTTTTCAAAAATATATCAGTAATGAAACATAAATTTGTAAAATATTTAACCAATTATTCCCTTAACATCACATTTTGTTGAGGGAACTACACCTTGATGTGATTATGCATTTTTAAACTACTAAAACTTAATTTCATACATTTAGTGGAAGCTTTTGGTTAATATTAACACCTAAGTAAAGCCAGACACAGAAAGGCAAACCACATGGTCTCACTTATTTCTGGGAGCTAAAAATTAAGCCAGTTGAACTCATGGAGACAGAGAGTAAAACAATGGTTACCAGAGGATGGGAAAGGTAGTATGGGGGAACAGGTATTGGGGATGGTTATTGAGTACAAAAATATAGTAAGAATGAGTAAGATCTAGTATTTGATATCACAATAACATGCCTATAGTCAACAATGATTTATTGTACATTTAAAAATAACTCAAAGAGTAGAACGAGAATGTTTGTAATACAAACAAATGATAAATACTTGACATGATGAATACCCAATTTACCCTGATGTGATTATTACATATTGTATGCTTGTATCAAAATATCTCATGTACTCCATTAACATATACAACTACTACGTAATCCCCAAAATTAAAAATTAAAATAAATACATGAATAAAAATCGATAAATACAACCTTAAGAGAATTTTTTTTTTACAATGGAATTCTGAAAGCTTACAGTTGATTCTTCAGCTTACACTTTCAGGTAATAATTTTCAGTAGTGCCTTACTCAGGCCAACTGGAAGCCTTTTTCAAACCACAGGAGCTCTCACTGTTTCAGGAGTCGCTCTCTGTGAGTTCACTTTGCCTTTGGATCGCTGTGGGGGAGAGAGGTTTTGAAACAGAATGAATGAATAAGCAAACATATTCTAAGGAATGTAGATGTTTGTGCCTTGGCATGGCAAAAACAATGTTCTTTTAAATTTGTCTCTCTACATGAATACTCTGACTAGTTTTGTAAGTGCACGTTTACAGTTTTCTTTTTCAACCACCCAAGGGCTTACACACTTTGAGGCATTATACTGATAAATTACAGCAAGCCTTTCTTATAACAAAACATGTCTGTCTTTAGAACTTCATAAGAGCTTCTGATATATGTAGTGAATTAACATTCTTATTTTATAGAGTCAAAAAAGAAAGTGGTTGTTATCAATAGCTATTTTCCTGTTCTAATATTTCTTTGTTATTATAATAGTACAGCCTGCATTGACACTTGAACCAAGAAGCCTGTAACTGGCCGGTGAATGTGCCATTAATTTTTGTTCCACATTCAATGACAATGAAGTGCCCAATATGCATGAAACTACAATTCTCATAAAATGACTTGAAAATAGATGGCTGAAAAATTTGTAGCTCTCTTATGACTCTTGTTTGAGAACCTATTCTAATAACCACTTACATGTAATCAGATGGACTTCATGCAACCTCATCTTGTAAATGGACCATGTGAATATTTTTCTATTATTGCTGCCATAGCTCACAGACTATATAAGAATTGCTAGTCATTCTGCCCTGAAACAAATTACTATTCTAACAATAGAAATCTCAATGGCCTTCACATAAGTCATGGCTTTATAATGTGAAGACTGACATAAGAACTGCTTGGGGGGCATAGAATTCACCCATTAAACTGTCTTTGTTAAATTTGCCTCTGAGCTGTTTTCTGTAGATAAATAAACAGGGAAAATTGCTGCAAAAAAAGTAATTTGGGATCTACTGTATCAGTCATGGAGCAGGATATGCTAACATTTTTTAAAAGTATGAAATATGAATATTATATATGCATATATGTATGTATATGTATTAAGTGTTTATGTAGGAATGTTAAATATGCATATATGCATATACATAAATGAATAAACATATATGCCTATGTACATATAAATATGTATATATAAATAAATGTCTCCATTCAGGTTAGTCAGTTCTAGATAAGATTCATTACATTTATGCTCTGAATAATGATATTGAAAGTACTTCATTTACATTTTGACCATTTTAGAGTAAGACAAATCTCAGAATCTAAGAGTTAAAACATATCTGGAAACTGAGAGATGCTTTTCTTTGCTGGCACGTGGATCTATTTAAAATCATGAGATAATAATTGTTGAATGACATCTGTATATAAGTATTGCATTAGGTTTCAGAGGAAAGAAGCACCTCATTAATTTTACATATAAGGTGGATAGCAAAATCTAAAGTATTAAAATAAGCACACACAGAGATACACACACACACACAATATATATATTTTGAAAAAGACATGGTAAATATCTTGCAATGTAATTGAGGTTTTTGCCATAGAAAGAAATGGCCAAAATGCAATTACTTTTGCACCAACCTAATAATTATTTTTACATGTTGATATTATGCATTAGATAATCTAAGTAGTAACTTGTAAGAAAATTATGGAATAAAGATTTCAGCAAAACAGGCATAAAGAAAATAAACCATAAAACACTTCTCAGCAATACTCAAATTTTAAAATTTTTCCCCAAATTTTTATTTGCATATGTGTGATCTATGGAAAATGTACCCACATTTAATCAACATAATGAAAAGTTAATTTATTCCATGGCTTTTAAATATGTTTTAATTTAATGGCATCCCTTGAATAGGATAGCACTACTTATCTAGTTGTCTATTTCAGCATTGTAACTTCAACACCAAGGAGGAGATCAATGTTTGTTTTTATTTTTTATTATCTTTCCACAATAATATTGAACATTTTATGTTTTTTTAAAAGTATTTATATTCCAATACAGGGTATGCCTTCTCACTTGAAAATCATCAATGGTAGTTAATATGACTGCACTCATTATTTGCACTATGCCATCTGGAATTTGGCAAGATTCCTATGATTCCTTGGCATCTCATGAATGAGAGATACAACTCAGTGTTTTAACCTTTCTTTTAGCCTAAGTGTTCAAGCTTATGAGCAGAGAAGAGTTTATGTATTTTAGCAGCATTGATACATTAGGGTCATAAAGTTTCATTTTGTCCTTTTCAGGCAAAAGAGATTTTTGACTTTTATAACTTTTTCTCAGGTTAACAGAGGAAAAAAAATAGCATTAAAAGTGGAAGATTAATGTTCAGTAGAAAACAATCACGTTAATTATAACAACAGTAATACGGTAATTAAGTAAGCGCTGATGTGCTGAAAGTTCTGCTTAAATTTGTTACACATTACATTTGAATATTCCTACTCTATTATTGCTATTCAACAGAGTTAGAATTAAATGGGCTTGTTGTCAACCAATATGCCATGTTTTATTTTGACATCCCAACATGAGATCAAGACTTACATGGCAATAACTATTTGTAAACAAAATCATTATTATTTAATTTTCTCATTCTTGTTTGATGTGAGTATATATGTGTGCATGTATAGGCACATATAAAGACATATACAGAGTATTATTAAACAGTATAATCCTGTTTCAAATAAAAAGATATAATAGTTCATTTTTACTTTGGGCAGTGACAGTTTTACACACATACACACACACACACACCTCTTCTTAGAAAATACATTAAATTATTTTAAAAGAAGAGTTTTAAAACACGAAGCCCTTAAAATATTTGGAAATAAATATAAAACAATTTTTAATTAATAAAAAGATTATAGAAATACAATATTTTTTAGGAAGCAACATTTTGCTCATAAACGAAAAGAAGTTTTTGCTAACATAAGTAGTAAGTTTCAAATGTTTACAAGTCTTAAATAATTTTGCTTCAAAAACACCTTACTAATTAATATTAAACAAAAACAATAACAAGAAATTTATTGTATATATGTAAAAATATCTCTAAGAACTTCAGAGAAAAAAGTATATCTATAAGGTAGTATAAATTGAGATGAAAACAAATACAGACATATAATTTTCAAGAACAAGATTATAAAATATGCATTTTATTAAAGTAATTTATATATTCAATATGTTTTAATTGGGAGCATTTACATTCAAGGTTAGTGTTGATACATGTGGATTTGACCCTGTCATTATGATTTTAGTTGGTAATTTTGCAGATTTGTTTATGTAGTCATTTTATAGTGTCACTGCTCTGTGTACTTAAGTGTGCTTTTGTAGTGGCTGGTAATTGTCTTTCCTTCCCATTGGTAATGCTTCCTTCAGAAGTTCTTGTAAGGCAGGTCTGCTGGTAGTGAATTTCCTCAGCACTTGCTTGTCTGAAAAGGATATTATTTCTCCTTTGCTTATGAAGCTTATTTTGGCAAGATATGAAATTCTGGTTTGGAATTTTGTTTCTTTAACAATTTTGAATACTGGCTCCCAATCTCTTCTGGCTAAGAGTGTTTCTGCTGAGAGGTCTGATGTTAGTCTGATGGGCTTCCATTTGTAGGTGACCTGACCTTTCCCTTTCTAGTTGCTTTTAACATTTTTTCTTTCATTTTGATCTTGGAGTATCTGATGATTCTATGTCTTCAGGATGATATTGTTCTGAAATATCTTACTGGGGCTCCCTGAATTTCTTGAATTTGAATGTTGGCCTCTCTATCTGGGTTGGGGAAATGCTCATAGATGATCTCCCAAAATGTGCTTTCCAAGTTGCTTTCATTCTCCTCATCTCTTCCAGGGACACCAAAGGGTCATAGATTTGCTCTCTTAACACAATCCCATATTTCTAGGAGGTTTTCTTCATTCCTTTTATTTCACTTTTCACTTTTCTCTATTCTGTTCTGTCTGATATGGTTTGGCTCTATGTCCCCACCCAAATCTCATCTTGAATTATACTCCCATAATTCCCATATGTTGTGTGATGGACACAGTGGGAGAGAATTGAATAATGGGGACAGATTCTCTCATACTGTTCTTGTGGTAGTGAATAAGTCTCACGAGTTCTGATGGTTTTATAAGGGGAAAACCCTTTCACTTGTCTCTCATTCTCTCTTGCCACCACCATGTAAGAAGTGCCTTTTGCCTCTACCATGCTTGTGAGGTCTCCCTAGCCATGTGGAACTGTAAGTCCATTAAACTTTTTTCTTTTGTAAATTGCCCAGTCTCAGGTATGTCTTTATCAGCAGGATAAAGATGGACTAGTACACTGTCTTATTTCAGAAAGACAGTCTTAAAGTTCTGAGATTCTTTCCTGTGTTTTGTTCATTCTGCTATTATGATTGTACTATGAAATTATTGTGGCTGAGCATGGTGGTTCATGCCTGTAATCCCAGCACTTTGGGAGACTGAAGACAGTGGATCAGTTGAGGTCAGGAGTTTGAGAACAGCCTGGTCAACATGGAGAAACCCCGTCTCCACTAAAAATGCAAACATTAGGCAGGCATGGTGGCAGGCGCCTGTAATCCCAGCTACTCAAGAGGCTGAGACAGAAGAATCGCTTGAATATGGGAGGCGGAGGTTGCAGTGAGCCGAGATTGTTCCATTGCACTCTAGCCTGGGAGACAAGAGCAAAACTCTGTCTCAAATAAAAGGAAGAAAAAGAAAAAAAAGAAATTATTTTAGTGTGTTTTTCAGCTCTGTCAGGTTGATTATGTACGTTTTTATACCAGCTATTTTGTGTGTCAGCTCCTGCATTGTTTCATTATGATTTTTAGCTTCCTTGGATTGAATTTGAATTTACTCTGATAGCTGAGTAATCTTTGTTCCTATCCATATTCTGAATTCTATTTCTGTGATTTCCGCCATATCCTTGCTGGAGAGGTGATGTACTGAATGCTCCAATTAAAAAAAGACACAGGGTGGTAAACAGGATAAAGAACCAAGATCGATTGGTAGGATAAAGAACAAAGATACACTGGTTTCTTCCAGAAACCCATCTCACATGCAGTGAAACACAGAGCCTCAAAATAAAGGGGTGGAGAAATATCTACCAAGCAAATGCAAATCAGAAAAAAAGCAAAGGTGGCAATCCTAGTTTCAGAAAAAACAGACTTTAAACCAACAAAGATTAAAACAACAACAACAGCAACAACAACAACAACAACAAAAAGACAAAGACCAAGTAGGACATCACATAATGGTAAAGCGTTTAATTCAACAAGAAGACCTAACTATTTTAAATATATATTCCCCCAACACAGGAGCACCCAGATTCATAGAGAAAGTTTGGAGACCTTCAAAGAGACTTAAATTCCCACACAATAGTGGGATACTTTAACACCCCATTTAAAATATTAGACAGATCATTGAGACAGAAAATTAGCAAAGATCTTCAGGACCAGAACTCAGCACTGGAACAAGTGAACCTGATGTATACCTATCTCTCCACTTCCAAACAACATAATATACATTCTCCTCATTGCCATATGGTACATACTCTAAAATTGATCACATAATCAGAAGGAAAACACTCCTCAGCAAATGCAAACATTACTAAATTCATAACAAACAATTTCTTGGACTACAGTGCAATTAACTTAAAAATCAAGACTAAGAAATTCACTCCAAACAGTACAATTACATGGAAATTGAATAACCTGCTCCTGAATGATGTTTGGGTAAATAATGAAGTTAAGGCAGAAATCAAGAAGTTCTTTGAAAATAATGATGGCAAAGATACGACATACCAGTATCTCTGGGACACAACTAAGGCAGTAATAAGAGATAAATTTACAGCACTAAGTGCCCACATTAAAGAGTTATGAAGATCTCAGTTTAACCACCTAACATCACAACTAAATAAACTAGAGAACAAAGAGCCAATGAATCCCAAAGCTGGCATAAGACAAGAGATAATCAAAATCAGAGTTGAACTGACAGAGATTGGAATACATAAAAGCATTCAAAAGATCAATGAATACAGAAACTATTTATTGAAAAAAAATGTAACATATAGACTGCTAGCTAGACTGATAGAAAAAGAAATGAGAGAAGATTCACATGAATATAATCAGAAACAACAAAGGGGATATTACCACTGACTCCACAGAAATATAAACAACATCAGAAAATATTATGAACACCTCAGTGCACATAAACTAGAAAATCTACAAGAAGTGGATAAATTCCTGGACACATACATGCTCCCAATACTGAAACAGAAAGAAATCGAATCCCTGAACATATCAGTAGCAAGCTTTGAAATTGAGTCACTAATAAATAGCCTGCCATGCAAAAGAAAAAAAAAAAAAAAAAAAAAAAGGTTAGAAACAGATTCACAGTTAAATTCTACCGGATGTACAAAGATGAGGTAGTATCATTCCTCCTGAAATTATTCCAAGAAATTGAAGAAGAGGGCCTTCTCCCTAATTCATTCTATGAGGCCAGCATCATCCTGATACCAAACCAGGCAGATATAACAGAAAAAGAAAGCTTTGGGCCAATATCTTCGATGAGCATCATTGCAAAAATCCTCAACAATATATGGGCAAACCAAGTCCAGCAGCACATTGAAAAGCTTATCCACTAGGACGAAGAAGGCTTCACTCCTGGAATGCAAGTTTGGTTCAACACATGCAAATCAATACATTTGATTCATCATATAAACAGAACTAAAGCAAAACTAACATGATTATCTCTATAGATGCAGAATAACATTTAGATAACATCCAACATGACTTTATGTTAGAAATTATCAATAAACTGGGTATTGAAGAAAATACCTCAAAATAATAAGAGCCAACTATGACAAACCCACAGAAAACATTATACTGAATGGACAAAAACTGGAAGCCTTCCCCTTGAAACCCAACACAAGACAAGGATGCCCTGTCTACTCCTATTAAGCATAGTACTGGAAGTCCTGTCCAGGGCAATCAGGTAAGAGATAGAAATGAAGGGCATCAAAATAGGAAGAGAGGAAGTCAAACTATCCCTGTTTGCAGATGGCATAATCCTATATCTAGAAAACCCCACACTCTCAGCCCAAAAGCTCCTTAAACTGATAATTTTGGCAAAGTCTCAGTATACCAAATCAGTGTGCAAAAATCACTAGCATTCCTAAACACCAGCAACAGTCAAGCTGCAAGCCAAATCAGAAATGCTGTCTCATTCACAACTGCCACAAAAATAATATAATACCTAAGAAAAGAATTAACCCAAAGGTGAAAGATGTCTATAAGGAGAACTAAAAATTGCTGCTCAAAGAAATCAGAGATGACACAAAAAAATTGGAAAAACATTCCATGTTCATGGATAGGATGAATTAATATGGTGAAAATGGTCATTCTGCCCAAAGAAATTTATAGATTCAATGTTATTTCTATTAAACTACCATTGAGATTCTGCACAGAACTAGAAAATAAAACTATCTTAAAATTCATATGGACCCAAAAAGGTGTCCAAATAGCCAAGGTAATTTTAAGTAAAGAGAAGAAAGCTGGAGGCATAACATTACTCCATATCAAACTGTACTAGAGGGCTACAGTAACCAAAGCAGAATGGCACTGGTATAAAAACAGAAACACAGACAAATGGAACAGAATAGAGAGCCCGGAAATAAGTCTGCACACCCACAGCTATCAGATCTTCTACAATCCTGACAGATAGAAGCAATGGGAAAAGGACTCTCTGTACAATAAGTCACGCTGGGAGAACTGGTTAGCCATACGCAGAAGACTGAAACTGGACCCCTTCCTTGCACCAAGTAGAAAAATTATCTCAAGATGGAATAAAGGCTTAAATTTAAAATGCAAAACTATAAATCCCTGGAAGACAATGAAGGCAATACCATTTTGAACACAAGAATGGGAAAAGATTTCATGACAAAGATGCCAAAAGCAATTGCAACAAAAGCAAAATTTGACAAATAGTATCTAATTAAACTGAAGCCCTTCTGCAAAGCAAGAGTGAACAGACAACTTACAGAATGGGAGAAAATTTTTGCAAACTATGCAATCAACAAATGTATAATATTCAGCAACTCTAAGGAACTTAAACAAATCTACAGGAAGAAAACAAACAACCTCATTAAGAAGTGGGCAAAGGACATTTTCAAAAGAAGACATACGTGTGGCTAACAAGCATATGAAAAACGCTCGGCATCACTGATCATTAGAGAAATGCCAATCTAAGCCACAATGAGATGTCATCACACACTACTCAGAATGGCTATTAATAGAAATTTAAAAACAGACGCTGGTGAGATTTCAGACAAAAAGGAGCTTATGCACTGTTGGTGACAGTGTAAATTAATTCAACCATTGTAAAATACAATATAGTGATTCCTTGAAGACCTAAAAACAGGAATACCATTCAACCCAGCATGTGTATGTTCAGTGTAACATTCTTTACCATTGCAAAGACATGGGATCAACCTAAATGCCCATCAATATTGGCCAGATAAAGAAAATGTGTTACATAATACACCATGTATATTATATGTATGAATACTATACATATATGTACTGTATGTATGAATTCATACTATATGTATGAATACTATATAGACACAAATAAAAAAATGAGATCATATGATTTACAGGAACATGAATGGAACTAGAGCCCAGTATCTTTAGCAGACTAACGCAGTAACAGAAAACTGAATACTGCATGTTCTTACTTATAAGTGGGATCTAAATGCTGAGAACACATGGACACATAGAAGGGAACAACAGACACTGGGGGCTCCTTTATGGTAGAGGGTGGGAGAAGGGAGATGATCAAGAAAAATAATTAATGGGTACTAGGCTTAATACCTGGGTGATGAAGTAATCTATACAACAAACCCACATGACACAAGTTTAGCTATTTAATAAACCTGCACACAAACCTCTGAACTTAAAAGAATAGTAATTTATATATTCTAAATAATTGTAATTTAATTCAATATACCTTTTTAAGGTAGCATGAAAAATTAAAGGTGAAAAAAATAGTTGTTTTGTGATGAAGATTGTGAAGAAGATTATCAATAAACTTAATTTTATTGATCTCAAAATTTGGTATACAGTTATTGTGATCAATATAATGTGTCACTGGTTCAGGTGAGTAACAATGGATAGAAAATAGGGCACATAATCTTACCAACAGGGCCATAACATTCCCTTCATCTTGACTCAAATTTAGAAAGATTTCACCCTGACTATTGCCTTGTCTCTTTTGTTTCTCTTTTCTTATAATATCTACTTTAGAAAATTTGCAATTGTGTATTCCTTCTTTGCCCATTTGATATGTACATCATGTTTTTCCAGCTTCTTGTCAGTTTTATAACTCAAGGATATGCAGGGAAAAAGATAGTGTACCTATCTCCCAGTCTCTATGGCAGAGGAGGAGCCTAACTTCTATAAGCACCAGTTAGCAAACACAGATGGCCCAATTACCTTCAACAACCTCCCCTTTAGCGTCCTCCATTATTTTATCACTAATTCATCCCCATGCACAAAAGCTCTCCTGCCTTTCGATTCAGCAGAGTTCAGTTTAATCTCTCTCATCTATTGCAATAGTCTTGAATACTGTTTTCCTCGCCTTTAGAATTTGTCTAGTGCAATTGTTTTCGACAAAACATATACATGCACACATGGGACCTTGTTATACAATACAAGTGTATAACAAGTGAGCATACTTGAAGAAAATAATGCCATGAATGGCTTTGGAGTAATTAACTATGCATAAGAAATTACATTGAATGAAACTTGTAATGCTGATTATTTTATGACCATTATGCTAATTGTTATATTTCTATTTATTTTACAAATAACTTGAATAAAATTTGCTCAAAGTAAGTATATATTATTTTTCAGGAAAAATGTCTCCCTTCTTATTCCCTACATTTAAGAGTTTTTAATTGTTAAATTATTTTTAACACTTTCCCTTCTGAATATTGGAAGATTCTTTCCTTTAACTAATAGTTTTAGAATTATTAAATAATTGTCTAATATTTAATTATCTATATTTTTATGAAGTTCTGATGTACTTTGATTTTCAAGTCTTCTAGGACTCAATTTAGTAATATTTAAGACTATGTGTGTATTTACTAATGTAAAATGATTTTATAGTTTTCTATTTCCATTTATTATTTTCTTTTATCGTGACTTATGGACTTGTGATGCATTTGGAGGAGGACAGCTGACTCTTATAATAGTCTGGGTCATTCCATCGACCATGACCTAAGATTTTTTAATCTGAGTTTTTAAAACTGTGTTTTCATAACTCCTGACTTTACATTCACTTTAACAAATTGCAATTTTACATAACAAACTTTTGTCTATATCTTTACTGTAACAGAGATGTCACTTGCAGAATGCTTAAGTTTAACCCATATATATACATAGATATGTAGATAGATAGATATAGATATAAATATAGATATATAGATATATGGAATGTTACGGCAATGTTGGTCAGATTCTGTTTTATTTTCTATCCATTGACCAATGTTACTCACCTGAAACAATGACACATTATATACATAGGTTTACATAACTGAGAGGTGGCAAGTGATATTTGCTGATTGCTAGTTCCATAGGACTAAACTATGTCTTAACGAATTATGTCTTAAGGAGCCAGTTAGACCTCTTCTCTATATTTGACATTTCAGTATGGTTTCCAGAAGGTCTAAGGTTGCATCTTCACATTCAGGAGATGAAAAAATAACAAGAACTCTACTCTACACAGACTCAAACTCAAACTTTGATGTTGGCTCACATTGGACCTGAAACTTATGGATAAGGGTATGTGTCCAGTAGGCCAGATCAGGATCTAATATCTACCTGTCAGCTGATAGTAAAATTAGTTTCAGTTGAAATACATTGGAATCATGTAATAGGTTACCTGATGCAATTTTATATCATTGTTCTCCCTTATATGGATACCTGTGCCTCACAGAGGAGAAAATGTAAACTACATATCCTAGATTTCTTTACATTTTTAGTCCCAGGTAGATCTGTAAAATGCAAAATAAATAAATAAATAAACAAACAGATAATATTTGAAATGAAGAGGAGAAAGAAAAATCCATTATTCTCTGGAGGCAAGTGCAAACAGTTACACAAGCATATTTGGGAAGCCTCCAGCCTTGTATTGGTCAAGAATACACAGATGAAATAAATTTAACAATTTATTGTTAACAATTTATTGTTAAATGTTAAATAAATTGGTAATAGCCACTACCTTGTTAGTAAACAAGTAAGATAATCAATAAAAATAAATTTACTCTATGGTAATGATTTATTTATTCATTAAATAAATATTTCTTAAGCTCCTACTATATGCCAGACAGCAATATATGTGCTGAGGGTACAGATTAGAACAAAAAAGCAAAAATATCTGCTTTACCATGAGTAATCTTAACATTCTAGTGACATGGAAAGAGGCACATGCCTGCCCCTCTCTCTTTCTGTGTGTGTGTGTGTGTGTGTGTGTGTGTCTGTGTGTGTGTATTTCCTGAATCTAAGGTGACCTTTTGATTGTGTTGAGCAATACAATGAAGCAGAAGTAACATTGAACACTTTTTAATTCTGCCCTCAAAATGTTTAAACATTTCTGTTATTGCTCTTGGAATCTGTTGTTCCATATGAACAAGCCTGTGCAAACCTGCTGGAGAATGACATACCATATGGAGGACTGACTTTCCTCAGCAGTTCCAAAAGAAACTGTGATAACAGACACATTTTTTAGAATAATTGTAATAAATTACAAGTGAAAATAATAATTTTTTTGTTAAAAATAGTGTATATTTACATAACAAGTTTAAATATTGGATACTAATCAAAGATAAATATTGGATACTCAAATATTGGATACTAAAATGAAAGAGAAAAGATTTAACTACTTACTTACTCATTTGAAAATTAGTAAATTACAGTTAGCTGCCTCATAGGACAAAAGTTTCGGGAACATTGTGACAACTTCATTATAGCCACTACCTTGTTAGTAAACAAAACTTTAAGTATAGGTTAATTATTTTGCATTAAAGGGGTTGCCAATCTATTCAGTTGTGTAATTTGTATTTTTCCACATGACTTCATTCAAAAATGTGCTGAAGATCTCTGATAATATTGGTTTTAATCTGTTTAATTTCCATAATACACATAGATAATGCAATCATTTATAGTATATGAAAATAAGAACTTTCAGAAAACTGAGAATTAAATTAACATATAAAAACAACAAACATAAGACTTATTCTTTACCTATAATAAAATTTGCACCATAAAAATATTTCAAAAATATTTTATATACTATAATATTTTTAAAATTATATTTTTGTAGAAAAAATATTAATTGTTTCATTAGCACTAAATCTAAATTCTATTTTTCAAGTTTCATAAACGTGTTTTATAATTTGAAAATATTTTGGAAAGGAATGTTTTGTCAAATGATTTTCTTCAATTGTAGATATATTCTTCTGTTCTCATGCTGCTAATAAAGACATATGTGAAACTTGATAATTTATAAACAAAAGATGTTTAATAGACTCACAATTCAGCATGACTGGGGAGGCCTCAGGAAACTTACAGTCATGGCAGAATCAAACATGTCTTTCTTCACATGGCAGCCATAAGGAAAAGTACTCAGCAGAAAGGGAGAAAAGCCCCTTACAAAGCTATCAGATCTCATGAGAACTCACTATCAGGAGAAGAGCAGGAGGTTAATTGCCCTCATGATTCACTTACATCCTAATGGGTCCCTCCCATGACACATAGATATTATGAAAAGTACAATTCAAGGTGAGATTTGTGCGGTCACAGCCAAACCATATCAGTAGATTTATTGCCATTTTTTGAGTGAGCAGTATATTCAGAGTGGTCTTACTATTTTATAGAGCAATGCTATTTTGTTCTTGCTAAATTTTACTAATATCACATAAAATCATGACAGTGGACATTAAAATAAACTAATAATTACAAAAGAGCAATAAACTGTAACAAAAGGACATATAATTCAAAGAAAAATGCAGGTTCTTATTAAATTGTGCATGGTGGTAAATTAGGCTTCTCAATATTTCTGTGAGCATGTCTTCTTTCATTAGAATCAGTTGTGTTTATATTACTGGTGAATGCTCTTCTTACAGCCTCTCTCATGTAAGTGGATTGAAAAAATGGGCGTGAAGATTGATAAAACTTAGTTACCATGGTAAATTACAATCTTATCAAACTAAAAGTGAGTAAAAAATATACAACTCAATACACTCCATTATTCTTATTGTTTGTTTCTTCATCACTATAATGAAATGCTGTGTACTAGAATTTGTTATAAAGAGAAGAAAAAAATTCAATAAACACTCTAAAAAGAAAATTAAATTTTGTAAGATTGACTAAATTACAAACAATGTTAGGACATTATATAAATAGTAAAAATGTAGAATTTCTGTTTCATTTGTTATAAGCAATGTATTCTATTTCCTGAGTAAATGTGTTTATAAAATAAATAACGTACTGGTACATCTTTATGAGATTAAGGAAACACTCTGATAAAAATTTTAGTGATAGAAACCTATTAATAGCAACTGACACTTTTCTTATTAGTATAAATTAACTTACTAAGAAGAAAAGTTAAATTTGTAATAAAATATTGTGATTGAAGAGCTTGAAAAAATAAGAAAATAAAAAATACTTCTTTTATAACCTAAAATGAACACTTATTCTTCTAAGTCTGCTATTCTAGACATAAGTTTATTTTATTATGATAGCACTTGTAAGTGAAAGTACAATAAATAAATAACTGGGTTTTTTGACCAGCCCTGACTACTATAACTAGCTCCAAGTGACAATTCCCTAGGCATCTAACAAAGACTAAGAGCCTATAAGCAATATTTTTGTAGCATTATCAATCTAAATATCTTAGTAGTAAAAGCAAATTTAGAGCAGTCGTTTTCTGTCCATGGTGCAGCAGGATATGAGAACACTGGAAATGGAAAGCCAAGTAAACAGAATTTCTTGTCCTATTTTAATTTAATTTTTAAGTTAATTTAAAATGTATTTTGACTCTTTGTCCACCCCTTTTTCGACCAAAGATCCACTTCTTTCCTTTTTTATATAACAGTATTTCTCATCAAACTTTGCTTAAAGCAAAAATATACATAAATGTGTATGTGTTTGTGTGTGTGTATTGCTTTAAAATGCTTCTTACAGCCATGATTGATTCAATTTGTGTTTAATAAGTCAAATTGTTAAATCAGTAAGCTATGAGAAAAATTTACAGACTTACATATGTGATTACTTTTTAAAACTATTATGATTATATAAAAATGTATCTCTTATATAAAAAATTAACATTTTTACCTTCTACATTTGATTGTGACATATGCTGACTATTGAAAATTTTCAGTTTTTTCCCTTAATTTTTGTCTTCCAACTATGCCAAGAAAATTTCAAATTTTCTATTTTTCATGAAACCAAGTTAAACATATGGCAGTAGAATTATAGGAAATGAGTGGGTAGCTGGTATTTGTTATTATGTTTATTCTGAAAAGAATTGAATATTCACTTAATTTTGAGTATATATTATTGATGTGTTTATATACTAAGACAATGTAATAGAATAAGAAACAAATTGTTTATTGATAGAAATCATTTGCATTAATACATATTCTAAATTTAACATTAGTTTTTCAGTCATATAAATTATATTTCCATGTAATTTGACAAAGTTTCTTAACCTTGCCATAAGCTTGTTTCAATTGAAAAACTAAAGAAATGTGGGTTTTAGCTAAGTATAAAATATGGACAATGTACCGTCAATATAAAATTATATTTACACAAATATTTATTATCTTTATTATCAACTAGACTTTTGGCACCCTCTAAAAAATTCTAAGTGTAAAATAGAAAATAAAACTAGAATATGCTTCAATAATATTTTAACATTACATAACAATTGTATGATTTGTAAAATCAATTCTTTGTTAGAACATTGACAAACTAAAGGGTATAAAAAGAGTACATAACAAAATTAAATAATTTCATTAACAATTAATAAATATTAACTCTGTAATTAATGTTTGAACATAGCATTATAAAATGGAGAGCTGGAAACTGTGAAAATATTGCCCAAAATTATTCAAAAATTACTCTGCTTCAGATGACTTTGTTATTTGCTTTTTATTACATATTTGTCATTTCTGATTAAGGGACTTTTATATAGAAAGAGATTTAAAAGTGTCTTGGAAATAAGAATGCCAAAGAATCAGAAGCCTAAAGTAATAAACTCAGTATTATTTCTTTTCAATAAGAGAAGCAAGATAGTATTTAGTCATGGCATGAAACTGAAGACATAGAACATCACTTACTAAATAGGTTGCTAAAGGTGTTATGCTGTGAACAGACGCACATTACACTCATTTGTTTTGTATAGTATTCTGAATAATAGACCGCTTCATTAAGCAAAACCCTGTGTGAATGTGTGTGTTTCTGTGTGGTTATTAAAATAAAAGAAATCATATAAACTTGTCACAGAACTTAAAAATACTTTGTACATGCAAAAATCTTTCATAATTTTCCTTAAGGTGTGGGAAAGAATAAAAAATGTAAAGAAAAGACACAAAAAAAGTCATTAAGAAGCTACCTATCAAAGCAGAATATTGTCACAAAAGTAGTTACAGATCTTTGAAATCGCATATGAAGAGTTGGTGGGTGTAGGAGTATGGAGCAGAAAGTGAGTGCTCCAATTTATATCTCTTTCAATACTGTGTTTTAGAGGTGGTTGAATGGTGCTTTGAAGTTTAGCTTCATTCAACTTTATTATTAGTCTCTTAATCTGCAATAAAGGTTAAGGTCCCTTAACACTTAATTTACAAAGATCAAGATCTCTTAAACCTTAGTCGCCTAATCTACAATAATCTCCTCCCAAATAAACATGCTTTTGTTCTTCTGTTCTTTCCTAATTCCTTCCTTCCCTCTGCCTTCTTTCAATCCTTCTACTCTCTGTCTCTGTCTCGCTCTCATTCTCTCTCTCTCTCTGCACAATATAGTTTGGAATTTAAAAAGCCGTTGTCTTTTACGATATCTTTTATTCTGGAAGAAAAAAAATCTCTCAACTGATTTCAGTAAGGGTGATCCAGGAAAGACAAAAACATACATATATTTATTGCACGAGATTGAGGAAAAATTTATCATACAAAAAGCTCTCCAACTGGTCGGTCTCTCACTGACATAAATAAACCTTTCATTGACAGAGGAGAGTTGTGCTATAAAGGAGAAATACAGAACCACATCTTTTAAAAATTAATTCACTTATTCATTTAACAGAGGTGACAAAACCCATAGACAGCTGGAGTGGAATTGAGGACAAAATTAGTTTTAAAATGCAAATCTTGTTTTTAGAATAACTTCTTCAGAAATAGAAGAAACACAAAGAAACAAAATTTCCATATGTGGGTTTCCAGATACTGGCTCACCCCAGGTATTATCCACAGATTCTAGGTTCCTCCACCAGAAATGAAAATTTGTTTCAATCCTCTTTTAATGTAAAATATGTGAGAAAACTTTTCAGAAAACCAAAACACTTTTTACATAATACAAACATCTTTTATTTTACCTAGTTTAGGACTTGCTTTCCTTGATTATGCTCAACAAAGGGAAGAATTGTGAAGAAAAATCTAAAACTTGGATTAATGTATTGTCAGGGACACACCGAAGTACCTCCCTTTTGTATAAAGATCAATTAATGTATCACACATTACATATGCATGAATAAATCTAAGAAAAAGCATGAAATAATTCCTAAGAAATTAAACACAAATGTGATCAAATTGATGTCAAATAAGAACAGAGAAAAGAGCAGACAAAAATTTTTAATGGGGAAGTCCAACAAAGATAAGATCAGTTTTCTCTTCCAAAGAATAGGAGGGATACCTTAGGGCAGATAATCAAAATTAATATCAACACAGGGAGAAACAAAGCATTTTCACCGTGAAAACTATGCACATTGTATTGTACACTGCAATTGGTATTTATGTTAACTATGCCATGTATGCTTTTATTTTTTTCATGAATATTGACTATGGTATTATTTGAAATCAGGATATGACCTCACAAATTATAAAAATTTGGTCATAAATTACCTATATTTACAAGGTGAATTAAGAATAAAGCAAATGTAAAAATTCAGAGATTGAAATATCATGTAAATATGTGTGTTCTAATAATTTTGAAACAGTACAACTTACAAAGAATTGACAGGAGAAACGGTGGCATATGGGGCCTGAAATTAATTAGCCAATTTTCTGATCTGTAATACCTTGGATTTCTTAAAAGTGTATTGCAAAATGCATAACCTAAACTTATATGACAATTTTAAGATGGTAGTAGATTCAATTTGAAAATTGAAAAGCTCCAATACTTAATATCTCTTTGCATCTATGTCCTTTGCAATCTCTCTTTGCATATGTGCCCTTAGTAATGTGACATTACAGATCTCACCATCTAACCAGGGTTAGAGATGATTTTGCATCCTCTTGATTATTGATAATTCTTGCAATTTAATGTGATCAACAGAATTAGGTGAAAACACAGTTGCAAGAAATGTGGGCTTGAGGCTCAAGAGGACTTCCCCTGGGAATCCTGCCACCACATTGTGAACAAGTCAAGGCTACCATGGGATTATGACAGAAGATGTAGACCAATCAACAGAAATCTGGCCCATGATTATGTAAACCAACAGAATCAAGTTTAGCAGACCTGTCTGTTTTACTGTTGAATGCAGAGGGATGAGAAAACACATCCTACAGGAGAACTAATGCCCAACTGATACAAACATTGATGAATCACTTTTGAGTCACTTTGTTTTAGTGTCATGTACTAAGCAGTAGTATTGACCTTAAATAAAGAAAGGGTAAAACTAAGCATAATTCTTCCATTTGATGACTTAATTTTATTTATTAAAAAATATTTTAGTAAGTATAAATAAAGATTAAAATAAAAATAATAATCTTGTTTTGATCAAATATATATACAAAATAATGTAATATTGAATAAAATATGTCAAAAAGTTGAAAAATAGAGAAAAATATGATGATCCCCTCACCTAAATCCAAAAATTAGTCACATTCTAGAATATTATTTACACGTCTCTTTAAATGAATTTGTAGATATCCTGATATTCATCCATGACTAAACTAGAATGTTTTAAATAATAGTATACTTGCTTATATTGCAACAATATTATTCATAACAAAATTAGCATAAATTATCAAATATTGCCTTATATCTTAATAATATTCAACATTCTCCAAAACATCTCACATAGGTGTTTTTAATTTAATTTTATTTTATGTTTTGTTAAAGGATATTGTCAAGCAACAACAATTTGTCCAACTTTTGTACCTCTTTAATCTCTGAACCTACAATAATTCCCTCCCAAACAAACACATTTTTTTCCTTTCATTCTTTCCTACTTCCTCCCTTCTCTCTGCATTTCTAACCTGCTCTCTCTGTGTCTTTCTCTTTCTCTCTTTCTCTCTGCATAATGTATTTTGCAATTTAAGAAGCCATTGTCTTCTACAGTATCTTTTGTTCTGCAAGAAAAATCTCTCAACTGTTTTCAAAAAGGGTGATCCAAAAAAACAGAAATGTATCCTGCTTTACACCGAAATGTTCAAGGTAAATTAACTGTAAATACAGATACTTAGACTAATTAATGTCTGGTAGATATAAGTGCTGCCCTTTCTATATTAAACTCTACCATCTTTGCTCAAAATTTTCCCCAGAAAAAATATATCACATATTTGGTATATATTTTGAGTAACCCACAGATATTCGTTTTCTCCTAGGCTTTAATTCTTAACCTTAGACTCCAGAAAAAAAGGAAAAAAAAAAAAACATTCAGCCCTCCTCTGAAAATTGATACCACTTTTACCAATTTAATGGGGGAAGATTTACTTTCCAAACAGAATTGTAAGATTATATTCACACAAGGGTGAACAATTCTTGAAATTCAGGAGATTCATCTGGTCATATTCAAGTTGTGTCTACTCCTTTATCTTTGAATCAGATCACAGATAAACACCTTCTGAGATATGATTCAAAACATCTTAAAATGTTAGTATTATGTCTAGCACGCTATGGGCTGAAAATTCCATAGACTTAGGAAAAATTAGAGAAGAACCCATTAATGGATAGATCCTACCACATGATTTCCCAAACATCCCTAGTATCGCCTGAACCCCAAAGCAGAAGGACACACATCTATATCTGAAGACTTTATATTCAGAAGTGTTCTGGTACACTGTGTTAGTCTTTTAACCACCCCTGTGCTCCCAGTGAGGAAACCACATGAGCAGTGATATTGATTCATTTCAGAACTCAGGGCCATCAACAAAACTGTTATTCCTTACTTCTTGGAAATAATAAACTAAAATACAATTATCTCGTGAATTCCACCTGAAGCCACCTGCTTCACTGTAGTGTATTCTTGTACGGCATTTTTCAGTGTGCTTCTAAACTAGAATAGTCAACAGCTCTTTCCCTTCGCTTGGTGAGGACAATGACATGTGGGCATTCATATTCCTAGAATTTACCAACCTCTGACCCATCAATATTTTCTCCATGTCATCAGTCAAGACAAAAGATCTACATTTCATTTCTGATTCAGTTCTGATGTAATACATAGATGACTACCTACATTGTACAGAGAATAAAGAAAACTATATAAAGAACTTTGCTTATTCTCTTAGTATATAGGGACATAAAGTTTCCAAAGGTAAATTATAATTTTGCCAAAATGCAGTCCCTTTTTTAGGGCATGACTATCTGAGGAAAGAAAAAGCCCTCTTTTATAACTGACTAAAGACTACCCACACTTATCCTAGAAGTCTTACAAAACAAAAACAAAATAGATTTCTAGGCTTAAATGGATATTGCAGATAATGATTGTCAAATTTTTCTGAGGTTAAAATGCTACTTTATACATTGACTAATGGTTTAAACATAGTTTTAATGGCACAGAACTCCTCACCATAAGGTCAAGTCTTTCAGAGCCCAAATAGTGCCTCACCCAGGAAGGAGAGGTTCTCACATTTACATGAACCTCCCTCCCTCTGCTTCCTCCTCCTCCTATGGCAAAATGGGACTTGTGAAAACACTGTAATAAAGATGTTCTGTAGTGATGTGCTCCATAGGGCGCTATTCTCTCTCATGCTAGGTTTAACAAGATTATCACTGTCTCATTGAGTCAAACAAGTAAAGAGTCTGTGAGGTCTCTTCAGTCCTCTCTACCTAAACAAGTAAAAATGAGGTTCAGCACTGATGGGGCTGTGTCTGGCACTCTCATCTATCTCCCAGTGCAGGAATATTGATGGCCACAATCTGCAGTATTACCAGAAAGCCTTTACATTTGAGCAGGGTTCCCAAATAACAGGGATGCCCTCTGGGCCCTCCAACAAACCACCCAGGTTCTCTTTCCTTCAGGGCCTCACTGGTCTACATTTGCCATTTGAGTTATAGGTTCCAGCAACCTTTCAGTTTTCTAATTGGAGCCTATGACAGAGGGACACTGGCGTGGGTTAGCAGAGCCCATCAGGTTTCTGAAATCCCATGGACCTGTAAGCTCCCAGAGTCAGATGAAAAATAAATGTCTTTTGATAATCAAATGTTTGGCTATTATCGGGCCTGGGTGGAAGCTGAACACACTAGCCTACTGAAATCTATTTTACTGAATTGACTACAAGAAGATGGTATCTTAAGTTGTAGTTAAAATATAGAGAGTAGTTATGTGTCGAGTCTCAGAGCATGTTATCTGGAAATTCAAATAAACTCAAGAAGCAAGACTATGATCACATAACAAAACTGCTTTGTTTTCTGTAGTCAAAAGTGTTCTAAGGAAACCTACATTGACAATACATTTTCATTTCATTTGTGGAGACCCTGGGAGATGGACAATTCCCAATTAGATCCTACAAACCACTTATTTCTTCATAACCTCATGTGTCATGACCGTTCTTCACTCTGCTTAATACAAACTAGCAACCTTTCTGTTCCTCAAAATAAATGGTTGTGCTCCGGCCTCGGAGCTATTGCAATGGTAATACCCTTGCCTGGAACAGTGTTCCCTACATACGGACATAGCACCTCCTGAACTTCCTACAGATGTTTTCTCAAATGTCACCATGTCAGGGCTCTATTCTGTCTCTTTTCTCTATCATTTGCACTTATAACCTTCCAAGATTCTTATAATTTACTTTTTTTATTATAGATTACAGTGTGTTTATAAAATATTTGTTCTTTAATTCTAGGAGTTTTTAAAAATTTGTTTTTTTCTTGTTAATAACTGGAGCATGCAAAGTACATGAAATGATATCTGGCAGCTTAACAGTCATTCAATATATAAGTGGAATGAGTGTGACATGGAGCATCTCGCTTTCAAATTCTACTCTCATATAAAGTATTAAATAATTTTTTCACAAATGTTTTTGGCTATGTTATTAAAAGAAATAGCAATCTAATCATATGTTTTCTTTGGACTGTTCAATCTATAAGCCACAATCAATTTTTGAAATTTTAAAATGTTCAGGTTGAATATTAAAATACAGCAGGGGGATGACTTGTCCACAGTGAATTCAATATAGCTCACATATGGGTCAAAATAAAGGGAAATATAAAATATGTTATTCAGCATAATGAGCATAGGGTATTTTGAAGATAGTGAAATGAAAGCAAGTGTTATAAAAGTAGCTTAAGATAAATTTTGAAATTCAGAATTGAGGGAAAACTATTTAAAGATGTGAGAGACTATCATTTTAAACCTAAGGAGAAAGAGTCTTAAAGAAATTGAATGTAGAGATTCAAGAAGGAGAAGAAATACATGATACAGAAGATTCCTTAAAAATATTATGAGCTATGAAATACAAATGAGCTATGAAATACAAATGCAAGCATTAACTCCCATCACATATTCCTCTGGGGAGAAATTAAAGAAAAAAAAAAGTTAGTGTGTGTGAATATGTCTCTCTGTACACCAGCATGCAGAAAGTGAGACTGTGGCCACCTGGATTGCTCACATGAAAAATTCCCTCAGAGTGTGGTGGTGGTGGTGGTGGTATAGTTGGTGTGTGTGTGTGTGTGTAAGAGAGAGAGAGAGAGAGTGTTTGTGGTAGTTCTACTGGGTTGGAGAGGATTGTAAGTGCATTGATGGGCTTGCCATAATAAAGAAGAAGAGTGTAACAGCTTTAAAATAATTCCCTGGTGTAGAGATAATGTGATTTACTAAGATAATCAAAATCTTAGTAATGAATTAATAATATTGCTTTGTTTTTCTTAAAATATGATTGTAGCAATATTCTCTATGCTTTTGAATAAAATCTAACTTTACTGAACAACATATTGTAATCAAAATATTGATACATTATTATTAAAAATGTCATCTCAATGATATAAAGGAGATTTCAATGACTGGTTCAATAAAAAATCAATAAAATATGTTATGGGGGGAACCTACCCCCAATATTTCAATGTAGGTTCTTTCTATTTTCTATAAGTATCAGCCAGCTGAGAAATAAAGAGAGGCAGTATAAGGAGAGGAATTTTACAGCGAGGCTGTCAAGGGGAACATCATATATCGGTAGGACCATGATGCCTGCCTGAGCCTCAGAACAGGAAGTTTTTATTAAGGGTTTCAAAAGGGAAGGGAGTGTAAGAACAGGGGGTAGGTACAAATATCACATGCTTCAAAGGGCAAAAAGCAGAACTACTAATAAGGGTCTAACAAAGATCACATGCTTCTAAGGGAACAGGACAAAGGGCAAAAGCAGAACTACTGATACGGGTTTATGTTCAGCGGTGCACGTATTATCTTGATAAACATCTTACACAACAGACAACAGGGTTCGAGAGCAGAGAACCAGTCTGACCACAAATTTACCAGGGTGGAATTTTTCCCCACACTAGCAAGCCTTAGGGTTCTGCAGGAGACCAGGCCGTATCTCAGTCCTTATCTCAACTGCATAAGACAGACATTCTCAGAGTGACCATTTATAGACCTCCCCCCAGGAACACATTCCTTTCCCAGGGTATTAATATTAATATTCCTTGCTAGGAAAATAATTTAGCAATATGTTTCCTACTTGCACATCCATTTATAGGCTCTCTGTAAGAAGAAAAATATGGCTGTTTTTGCCCAACCCCACAGGCAGTCAGACCTTATGGTTCTCTTCCTTTGTTCCCTAAAAATTGCTGTTATTATGCTCTTTTTCAAGGTGCACTGATTTCATTTGTTCAAACACACATTTTGAAATCAGATTTTACAGTTAACACAATTATCACAGTGGTCCTGAGGTGATGTACATCCTCAGCTTACTAAAATAGCAGGATTAAGAGATTAAAGTAAAGACAGGCATAAGAAATTATAAAAGTATTATTTGGGAACTGATAAATGTCCACGAAATCTTCACAATTTATGTTCCTCTGCCATGGTTCCAGCCCGTCCCTCCATTCAGGGTCCCTGATTTCCCACAACAATATGCAATTTTTTTTTTTAATTTTCTCTACATCAGACCAATTTGTAAGATATTCTTGCTTTGAAATTCAGAGTCACTCAAAGTAGCTCAAAAATCCATGTTTCTATGCTACAAATGGGTTTTCCTAGTCTCAAAGAAGAAGCATTTGGCAATGAAAACAAAAATATGATACGATGTCATTTGTTTGTCATCACTGGAAACTGAATTTACCAGGAAATGAAAACTTATGCTCTAAAGAGCCAGTCAATGCATTTTCATATGCAGAATTTAAATGAAAATCACCTTTGTTGGGCAGATGTGGTGGCTCACGCCTGTAATCTCAGCACTTTGGGAGGCTGAGGTGGGCGGATCACCTTAGGCGAGGAGTTTGAGACCAGACTGACTAACATGGTGGAACCCCGTCTCTACTAAAAAATACAAAAGTAGCCAGGTGTGGTGGCAGACACCTGCAATACCAGCTATCTTGTCAGGCTGAGGCAGGAGAATCACTTGAACCTGGGAGGTGGAGATTGCGGTGAGCCAAGATCGCACCATTGCACTCAAGCTTGGGCAACAAGAGTGAAACTCTGTCTCAAAACAAAACAAAACAAACAAACAAAAAACAGAAAATCACCTTTGTTATTATAAATTCCTAAAGATGATATGTTGCATTATTAATATTTTTATTTCAAAGTCCTTGTTAACCTGAACTATAGTATAAAATGGTATGAGATATAAATTTACACATTATGCTTTTTTACACCTAACAGAGAGTATAATATACTTAACCAGGAAAAGGAGAAATAAAAATAAATGGTTTGCAAGGAAGGTAAAGAATATTCTCAAACTTTAAAAGAACCAATTTCTATCAGTACCAGATTGTATACTTTCACAATTTTTAATGGGATGTAATATTTTAGTATTTTTTAAACCATTGAATCTAATCTTAAATGATACAAAATATGGTAAATGCAATAAGTATGCTGAAAGTAAGATTATCCAAATATATAGCATTGAGTCAAATCAGAGAAGAGGTAAACAGTGAGATTTCAGATACCAAAGGTTAGGGAATTGATGACTTACTTATATCTGCCCAACGTAACATAAGGAGAAATAGGAAAGGTTGTGTCTGTAGTTGTGGCATATTTTTTTTTCTTGATACTTAGAGATAAACTCAGGTTAATGACTATAGTTTTTAAGCAGTGATAACAAGGGAACATAAATTTACTAAGGGAAGCACTTTCCCCCCATAACATGCTTGACTAAGATTCTATAATGTAGAGAGAGAATGAGCTTCTGTGCTTCAAGTTGAAGCAGTCATGAGTAGTGGGAGTTTGAATGGTAGTCTTTTGTTTTTGTTTTGTTTTTTTCCTCATTAGAAAAATGCACATCTAAACCACAATGAGATACCATTTCAGACCAGTCAGAATGGTGACTATTAAAAAGTAAAAAAGTAACATGCTGGTGAAGTTGTGGGAAAAAAGGGACACTTATAAGCTGCTGGTGGGAGTATAAGTTAGTTCAACCATTGTGGAAGACAATGTGGTTATTCCTCATAGACCTAAAGACAGAAATACCATTTGACCCAGCAATCCCATTACTGGGTATATACCCAAAGGAAGATAAATCATTCTGTTATAAAAACACAACCACACATATGTTCACTGCCGCACTACTCACAATAGCAAAGACATGAATAGCAGTCTTAACACTGAGGCTCTAACTTATATTACTGGTAGCCTGATAGTAGAAACTGGATCAAGACTCTTGCCTTCACATCCAATTCATCTTTTTTCAAATGATCTCAAGCTATACAACATTATTTTAAGATAGAGGAATAAGGAGAATATCTATATTATGAAGGGAAAAACCAGTCTTTTGAGTTTTAAATTTAAAAAGACCAAAGTATTTGACTGTGGTTTTCTGCATATGGAACTGACCAGAAATAATAAATCAGAAGATTATTGTTTCAAAAAAATTGTATTACCAAAGATATCAAAATCTCCTGACATTTTCAACTTCTAGAAATCACCCTCCAGCCTGGCCAACATGATGAAACCACATCTCTCCTAAAAAATACAAACAGTAGCCAGGCCTGGTCACGCGCCTGTAATCTCACCTACTCCGGAGGCTGAGGCAGAAGAATCATTTGAACCTGGGAGGCAGAGGTTGCAGTGAGCCCAGATTGTGCCACCACACTCCAGCTTGGGCAACAGAGTGAGATTCCATCTAAAAAGAAAAAAATAAATAAATTACCATATTACCAGGCTGACAAATGTATACCATATGAAGTGGAAGTGGAAGGCATAATTTCATAATGTCCAGTTCAGAAGAGGCAATGAAAGATAAAAGGGAAGAATTTTCAAGCAACAAAGTCAATGACCATGAGGATTAATGGACAAGAGAATTCTTCCTAATGAACAGCACATTGAGCTGTAAGATGACCTGATATTCTACTTCCAGTGAAGCAAATTTTTGCATTCTTTCTAAGCATGAATTAATAACTACTAGGGACATGCAACTTCTGAGTGATTTCAGCAGTATCCCTTTGCTGTAATGTGAAGTTTTTTGTGTGCTTGCTTTTTTCTTAATTCGTTTTATTTTGTTCCTACTTTCTTTTTATTTTAAAAGGTCTGGGGGTATAGGTAATAAATATTTTTATTTGTAAGTCACCTAACCACAATAATCGAAAACTGAACATGCTGGAGGGCATTGCACATTGCAGAGAGGAGCTAAACAAAGTTATTCTTTTTCTTACTTAGGTAAAAAGCACCTGTATTTATATGTAGAAAGAGGAGGAAATGAGCATATTTGAGAGGCGAAATGAGGACACAAATTATCCTTTAATAAAAGCTACATATACCACCCATCCTCTGTTGCTTTTAGGGATGGCCATGCAATTAAGCGCTGATCAAAAGCAGAAAGACCGCTTCTCTGGAGTTTGAATGGAAGAGGCATGTATCATTTTCTGATTTTCTGGGAACCTTAAGATACCTTGTCCCTTCTTTGTTCCTTCCTGTTTCTACTACTTCCTGCCAGGTGGAACTCTCACGCAGACCTGCAGACCAATCACACACACTTAGAATGACAAAACAAAGAGCTGGAAAGTATGAAGTCTTCTGTAGACTTACTAGATTAGAACCACCATCCCATTTCTGGATTGCATCTATCAGGATCTTTGAGGGAGATTTTAAAAAATTGTTTGAATTGTTATTGTTTTTATTTTTATTTCCTGTTAACAGAGATGTCATAGAATCCATGAGACTGCTGAAAAACCAAGATCAGAAAATTTCAGGAGCTAGTGGAGACTGATCAGTGAAGGTTAGAGCCCAGCACATAGAGCCGCGGTCCCTTAGGATGCAGCTGCTGGCTCTACTGGAAATAGACTCTCAATGCCACTGACACAATAAATACTTTCATTGCTGTTCTTAAGTGAATAACTCAAGGTCCAGAAAAGTAGGTTAATGCATTCAATTGAAGAAAGGGACTTTATTCAGTCTAATATATTAAAATATTCCCAATAAATGGAAGGGTTACTGAAAGCTCAGAAGCAAAACAACAAGCAAATAAATAAACCAGTTGCCTATTGTATTAGTATGTACCTTCTAACATTAACTGTGTACCAATATTATTTCCTCGGATTCACCAGAGGCACTTCAAAACTTTACTTATTGGTTTAACAAGCAAATAATTGAACAAATTATTCAAATAGTTCCAAAATATGTGCAAATTCTCAAATTCAAATGCAAATACTTAGATTGAAACTTAATTCAATATAATATTCATGTTCCTTGTGTTAAAAAGTAGCTAACATCCCATATTAGTTGAGTGGCAGAGATATTGTTAGAATGACTGAACTGCATAATTTTAAGGAATGCTATTTGGAAATGATATAAAAACATGAATTTTAAAAACACACACTTAATCATTTAAGAGAACTCATATTTTAGACTATATCCTTTCTAGTAGCAGAAAAAATAATTATGATTATTTGTTATTACCTAAATCATATGCCACATGGACTACAAAGAGATCATCATTTGTGCATATTGGTTTTTTGATGGAAAAGCTGATGGTCCATTAGGAATGATATATAAAAGGGATCTCCAAATGACAATCACATTTTGAAATTAGATGGCATAAGAGGATTAAGTGGGCAGAGATAGTAGCTACAAATATAAAAGAAAGCTGGCTGCGCTCTGCAAGGATTTAATCAAATCTGGAATAGTTTCCTTAGTGCTACTGATATAGCCTCATTATTTCAAATGCGACAAAGAAATGAAATGTAATGCTCCTTAGCTGCAGAACTAGAGGGTAAAGCAAAAAATAATAACCATAAAATCCTTGATGGTAGTGAGAAAGAATAGTAGAAAAGAGCAACATGATTTTAAATGCTCATTAAGGTTATTAAAGATGAATTACATTTTAAATATTCTGATAGTACTGTGCTTAAATGTAAGTTCTTCAGCATAGAATCAAATGACTAGCAATCATTAGTGCCAACCAGTTATGTTAACGCTGAAGATCATGCAAATTCCCAAAAGATTTTGACTACTGGGAAAGAAAACTTTATTACAGAATACTAAGAGCAGCCATAAATCTCTACTTTTTAAACTGCAGTGCATGTTGGTAAATTAACATTTAAAAACAGATGGGCAGCTGGACTCAGTGACTCATGCCTGTAATCCCAGCACTTTGGGAGGCCGAGGAAAGTGGATCATGAGATCAGGAGATTGAGACCATCCTGGGCAACATGGTGAAACCCGGTCTGTACTAAAAATACAAAAATTAGCTGGGCGTGGTGGCGCACACTTGTAGTCCCAGCTACTCGGGAGCCTGGGGCAGAAGTATTGCTTGAACCTGGGAGAAAGAGGCTGCAGTGAGCCAAGATCATGCCACTGTACTCCAGCCTGGCAACAGAGTGAGACTCTGCCTCAGCAACAACAACAACAACAAACAACCAGATGTGCTCTTGAATCCAGAAATATAACATTGTATATACAGATGAACAGAATTTTTAAAGAGAGTTATTTTTTCTGCAAATAATTAGTATAGGCATTTGAAATGGCACCACAAAATAGCAAGTTAGCAACAATAGATACAGAAATTAAACTACAGTGTACATATAAGTGAATTAATACCCTTTTATTAGTGAACTATATGAGGTAATAGCAACATACCAATAATTATTAAAATAACAAATATCACTGTTATTGGAAGGATAAAGCATTAAGGGTGGTCCAAATTATAATCAAAATTTTAAAATGATCAGTCACTTGACTTGTAAAAAAACCTTGATATGTGGACTATTCTGTACAATAAAGAATAATGTGGGTCACTGAATATTAACATCCAGACATGCTTTGGGAGACTCATACTCAAATTGCAGTCCACAGACTCATTTCCCTCATAAAGTATTTGTTACTGACCACACAAGTTAGCATAGGAATTGATGCCAAACAATAATTTTATGTCTGTTGAATCTATTGATAAAAATGTTGAGCTTGTACTGAAAGAAATCAGGCACATTCCTCAGTCCTGAGCCCAGCAAATACATTCAGCTTGACACCATGTATCTCTCAATTTCCTGAGCCCAGTACAAACACGGCCCAGTGCAAATACAGACACCATATATCTCTCAATTTCCTGAGCCCAGTACAAACACGGCCCAGTGCAAATACAGACACCATATGTCTCTCCATTTCCTGGGCCCAGTGCAAACACAGCCCAGTGCAAATACATTTCTCCATATATCTCAGCTTAGGAAATCCTGGGAAATCCCCAATAAGGGCGCCGCC
>NW_012123376.1:6764458-6773943 GCF_000951035.1 Colobus angolensis palliatus | reverse complement strand
GGCTTACACAGGGCCAAAAGAGTGAGTAATCAAAACTCAATATCAATCAGCTCAAAGGGCAGAGTTGGTTGCAGTCATTACAGTACTAGAAGATTTTAATCAACCTGTGCATATTATATCAGATTCTGCATATGCAGTACAGGCTACAAAAAATATTAATATTGAAATAGCTCTAATTAAATATAGCATGGATGATCAGTTAACCCAGCTGTTTACTTTGTTACAACAAAAATAGGACATAAAAAATAGGGAAGGTAATAACCTGGGGAAGAGGTTTTGTTTGTGTTTCACCAGGAGAAAATCAGCTTCCTATTTGGATACCCACTAGACATTTGAAGTTCTACAACGAACCCATTGAAAATGCAAAGAGAAGCGCCTCCACGGAGATGGAAACACCGCAATCGAGCACCATTGACTTGCAGGATAAATCAAATGGTAATATTAGAAAAACAGATAAAGTCACCACACACCAAGAAGGCAGAGCTGCCAACCTAGGCACAGTTAAAGAAGCTGACACTGTTAGCTAGAAAAAACCTGGCTAGCACAAAGGTGACACAAACCTCAAAAAAAAAAAAAAAATGTTGTTTGCAGCTTTAATGGTTGTATCAACGGTGAACCTTAGAATAGGACTTTATTTGAAGAAAAGGTCTTTGCTGATACAGTTCTAGTGTGCTGGACCAGTCAAAGAATCCTATGCCAAAATCGAGAGAATGAACAAGCCTTCATCACCATAACACATTTATATAAAAGAAAGGGAAGAGAGAATGTTACAGGAAGTCAGAGACCTTGAATGGAGAGACTGGCTGGAGCCACAGCAGAAAAGGGAGAGAGAATGTTGCGGGAAGTCAGAGACCTTGGACGGAGGGACTGGCTGGAGCCACGGTGGAAAAACGTAAAATATAAAGATTTCATGGACATTTTATTAGTTCTCCAAAATTTATACTTTTGTAATTTCTTATGTCTCTCTTTAATCTCTTAATCCCATCATCTTCTTTGTAAAATGAGGAGGATATATGTCACCTCAGGACCCTGTGATGATTGCCTTAACTGCACAAATTGTTTGTAGAACATGTGTGTTTAAACAATATAAAATCTGGGCATCTTAAAAAAGAACAAGATAACAACGGTGTTCAGAAAACAAGGGAGGTAACCTTGAACTGGCCGCCGGTGAGCCGGACGGGACAGAGCCGTATCTCTTCTTCTTTTGCACACAAATAGGAGAGATGTCGCTGAATTCTTTTTCTCAGCAAGGAATATCCCTGAGAAGGAGAATGCGCTCTAAGGGTAGGCCTATAAACGACCCCCTTGGAGGCGTGCCGCCTTTTACAGTTGAAGCCGAAGGGATGAAATAAGCCCCGGCCTCCTGTAGTGCTCTCAGGCTTATTAGGATGAGGAAATTCCCACCTAATAAATTTTGGTCAGTCAGGTTGTCTGCTCTCAAACCCTATTTCCTGATAAAATGTTATCAATGACTATGCGTGCCCAAGATTTCATTAACAATTTTAATTTTAATTTTAACAACATACTGTGATCTCATCCTGCCCCCACTTACTTTGTAATATTCTATTACTTTGTAACAATGGTGGAATTCCTCTATAATTTTTCTGTTAGCCCCCTTCCTTGGACCCCTGCTAAGTCTACTATTTCTGTTTACCGTAGGACCTTGTGTTATTAACAGAATTTTACAGTTTGTCAGAGAAAGGTTCGACACCGTACAGCTCATGGTCCTCAGAGCCCAATACCAACCTGTAGACGCTGAAGCAGAATCAGAACTGTAAGACCCAAAATTGGCTCTAGAGGTGCCTGAGAAAAGGGGGAATGAAAGAAATCAGGCACATTCCTCAGTCCTGAGCCCAGCAAATACATTCAGCTTGACACCATATATCTCTCAATTTCCTGAGCCCAGTACAAACACGGCCCAGTGCAAATACAGACACCACATGTCTCTCCATTTCCTGGGCCCAGTGCAAACACAGCCCAGTGCAAATACATTTCTCCATATATCTCAGCTTAGGAAATCCTGGGAAATCCCCAATAAGGGCACCGCCATTTGTAGTTTTACTGAAAGCACGGGAACAATAGATAACTGCTAAATGTATAACTTAATATGTTAACCAATTGTAATGCTGTAACCTAAAGAATTCCCTTTTTCCCTGTTCCTCTGTAACCTTACAAGTCCTATTTTCATCGGGCTATAAAAAGCGAGTGCACACATTGTTCGAGGCCCTCTTGTATGTTGTGGAATGGAGGGTCCAAGTTCGAACTTGCATTAAAGATCCTTGCCGCTTGGCTTTGACTCTGGACTCTGGTGGTCTTCTTCGGGGGATAAACGGTCTGGGCATAACAGTACTTCATGTATTTTTAAATTTCTTTTTCAAATAATTAACTTGTATCATATTTTTAAAAGCATTGGCTCTAAACAGAGTGGAAAAGATTAAGAAAACATAATGAGAAGCATTGTTTTAGAGATCGTGACAGCATATTTTGGATTAATTTAGTTATGATAGATTAGATATAGATTACTCTTAAGACCTCTCCAAAATTGCTTATTTCTGCCCTTTTTACCTCTCTGTGACTTTGAATCTGAGCTCAACTGGCTATTACATATTCTTATATTTTAATGTATTGGTCATGATTTCAAAAGTGAGGATGATAAGAGATAAATGCAAAAAACAAAAACAAAGCAAAACAAAAAGACACATGTTAATGAGACCTGCAAAAAGAAATTTTAATTTTCTACAGGAAAATATTTCCAATGACGGAAGCAGTGTAGAGATATACTGATTATCACAGGTTTCTTATCTCGTTGGTCAGTAACAATCAATTAGTTGACGGATTACTTAAAGTAAGACCATTAAATAGATTAGATCTTAGTGAAAAAGCAAATGCTAGCACATTTCTGAGCAGCTGGATACCACCTGACCTACAATATCTCCATCTCCCCTCCAGCGCCGCAACATGACCAGAGCATGGAAGAGTTATTGGGAGAACTTGGCATGCCCCTTATGAAGATCTGAGTCATGGAACATAATGCCAACTTTGCCCAAAGAAGTCTGGAGGTGGTTGTTCAATGTCCTTATGGGTGGGTAGGTGAGAAACAGCAATGAGAAAGCCTAACTTACCAGAGCTTTATAGAACTGACTTTTCCTTTGCTCTGAATGACTTGGGGAAAGGATCAGGTCTTGCAGTTTTCTCAAAGAACCTTGCCCAACAGTGACCCTTCCAGAGATGTGTCAGTGGGGAAGCACCTTGTTAAGAATTTTGAAGGTGTTGAACTTTTACTCTTTCTGTAACCTAACAAGTTAGCCTTTCCTGGTTTCATAGATGGAAGGAGATAAAAGAGATTCCCGGGTTAGCAACAAAGGGATTTGTTTATCATGGCATAGCAGAGAGAATGAGCTCAATGTTAACATCAGTAGTGACTCTTTCCCTTATCACCTATGAGAGAAATACAGGAGCAGACTCAGTTATATGAAGGACACATGGTAGATTTGGTTCACAGCTGAGAAACCCCAAGTTTAGGAAACTTCAATATTTTAAAGGCGACATCTAGCAAGCTTGCCCAAATATTACCCTGGAGGGAGACATTATCTTTATTATCCTTCAACAAATTTAAATGACAATAAACAAACTTGCTCTTTGACAGGCAGGAAGATACTATGCTTATTTCCAAAACTGTTTGCTATGCAAACATTCTCCAAAAGTTAGTCCAGCACAAAAGCTGATGCACGATGTCCAGAAATATCATGGCGATTAACTTTCCAACAGAGCTAAATAAAACCTATGAAATTTTAGATAAATTTGTGTTAATCAGGACCAATGACAGTTATTGTAGCCTCTCATGAGAGAAAAGAGAAAACTACAAATAAAACTAAATAAACAGTTAGTATAAGTTTGCTTCATTATGTATTTCCATATTTTCAATATTTTATATCACTCATCTCTTGCCCTGAGATCAGAGAAGGCAAAAGGAAGGGGGCAAAAGATAAAGAGATAAAGGAATTAGAACAGGGAGAACATCAAACTACAAGCTGGAACCACCATTGCTGGTCTACAGAATGAGTGGTGAGAAATCATATTTGAGATGAGGGAAAGATGCAGTAACTTTTGAATAGATATAGAGATTAAATTTTGATATTAATTGGACTAAATCTTTAAATAAATAGGTTACTCATGGATGACCTTGAATAAGTAATTTACTATGTAAGACTAAATGTCTTCATCAGTGAAAACGGTTAATATTAACATTAAGACCACAGGGCTATTCTGAAGTTTACATAAATGTCCATTAAAAACACTTAGCTTTAAATAAAAATAAAAACACAAAGAAAATGCTAAGTAATTGGTTTATTATTATTTTTGTCAGTTAGATGATATATAATTATATTTACTTAACCACATTTTAAGTGTTTTTGTGCTAGGCAGATTAATGCTGCTCTTGGTATTAGAAAAAGAACAGACTGTGTATTTAAAATAATATGTGAAGCACATAAATATTTTGTTGCTGGTCTCTCTGCATCTTGGGATTTATGGACTAAATGATATATGATAAAGTAAATGAAGTAGTAGCCCTTGAACAAATGCTTGTACTCATAAGGTAGGAAGGAAGACACTGAGTTCATATTGCCTGAAAATAAGCCAGCATGTATTCTAAAATACATGGAATTATACCAGCCTAAACTGTAGGTACAGCTATTCAATGTTTAAGATATGTTCTGCTCCTGTCTTTTACCTCCAAGTTGAACACTTTCATGTAATTCTATGTTCTGAAATAGAGATTTCATTCTACAGCATGCCATCATTCCAACTGGGAGAAAAATGTATGTAAACTGAGAAATACATCAAATATTGACATTTAAATATGGATCTACCTGGTTTGAGGCCTAGAAAGGTCAGGAAAATGTTGGATCCATAAAATATTTTCAAGCTTTAATGGAAACTTGCTCTCATAAAAAAGTTAAAACATCTGGGACAACTAAAGATATGTAAACTGATCAAGGTGAAACCAAAAATACATTCTTATTATGCAAGTCATAGCAAATAACCAGAAATGCTGTGTTTTCTCTGTTATAAGATCTTTTTGATTATAAAAACCTTATAATTTAATAGCATGTTTAGGGAGAGATTAATGTGTTTAGAGAGAGCAAACCACTTCTTTTAAACTTAGTTGATGATAATGTTCATGCACTCCAACCAAAGCCAACCAGAAACAAATATGTAGTTAAATGGAGTCAAATTTATTAACAAGTTACAATATTAGAGAACACATACATACATAAATACATGCATACATTTCAATTCAATAAACATGCTAGCAAAGAGAAAGAAATTATCACATAGTATTTTTAAAAAATCTAACAATATTTTTATTTATGAAGGACTAAACATATGGCCACAAAATATTTGAAAGAAAAAGCAAATAATAATGCTCATTATATCAATATTTTTAATAGATAAAAGTCAGAAAACTAAAGATAAATTGGGTTATATTTATACAATGTAATATTAAATATGGGCATGAATGGACCACAGCTTCATAGATACAATATGGATATAAGTTAATAGTAATCTATTTATAATTGAGATGAAATAAGCAAGTCCTGGGAGATGACTTTTTATACAATATCCAGAAACAAGATCTAAACAAGAATTGTACAGACATAAGCGTATGCGTAACAACACTTTTTACAATATGAAAAGAAACAATGAAAGCAAAAAAAAATTCAAGAGACGGAGTATCTTTAGGTATAAAAACTCAAGATATGGACTATCTAGTTATAAGCAGGGAGGTAGAATAACAATCAAAAGTAGATGAAAAGAATAGCTAGAAGTAGATATTAACACATTTCTAGCTTTGAGTTTGTGTTGATTTTATGGTTGCTTATTCTATAATAAAAATGCACGCATACTACCTACCTACTTAGGTGCATACAGCCATACACAGACTGAACTTCCATGTATTACATAAGCATGAAAATCAATCTGTCAGGCGCGGTGGCTCAAGCCTGTAATCCCAGCACTTTGGGAGGCTGAGACGGGCGGATCACGAGGTCAGGAGATCGAGACCATCCTGGCTAACATGGTGAAATCCCGTCTCTACTAAAAAATACAAAAAAAAAAAAAAAAAAAATAGCCGGGCGAGGTGGCGGGCGCCTGTAGTCCCAGCTACTCTGGAGGCTGAGGCAGGAGAATGGCGTAAACCCGGGAGGCGGAGCTTGCAGTGAGCTGAGATCCCGCCACTGCACCTTAGTCTGGGCGACAGAGCGAGACTCCGTCTCAAAAAGAAAAAAAAAAAAGAAAATCAATCTAATTCTGTTCACCTGGGGGACAGATTTAAAAATTTCTGGTTACCTGTATAACAAAATATATTTAATTTGCTGAATTAAAAATTTCTGATACTTAAACACTTTAGGTTTGCTCTCTGTCTCATAAAATTTCAGTCATTAAGAAATTCTCAGAAGTTTGTAAAAGCAGTTGCTGTAAAAATTTCTTTTTCTGAATTTGTTGGTATATCATGCCTTATCTTACATCAATTTTGCAAAACTTCTCATAAAATGAACTTAAATCTAGATTAAATTATTTCATCAAAACTAGAAAAAGGTAGGTATATTTTAATATCATATTCATTTATAAAGAGTGCATTATTTGAAAGTAAAATAATCAATTTTTATACTATACACTGGCAGAATTATATGTGTCTGTGTATACACAAAATACTAAAACTCTTAAATTCCATAATGTATAATTATATAGATTTTAGAGGCATATAATTTTAAACATTATACTTTAAAAGCATCATTTGAGTATTCCTGAAGGCGATTTAACTGCTTATTAATAAGTGTGTCTTTCAGTAAAATCTGCATTAATTGCACTCTTCATAAGCAGTAAAATAGAGACTGACGTGATTAAAAAGTAAAAGTAAGTTTGTAAAAGCAAGACTCCGCCAATACAAAATGAAATTAATTTCCCACTGTCATGAATTATTTCTGTACCTTTATTTTTATTTACAAATATGGAAGAGATTGAGTTTCTCATCAGTGACAGGTCTATATCCCACAGCTCATCATGGAGCTTGGAACCTAAGTGGTTTTCACTTGGCAGCCATCCCATATGTGATATCTGCTCTGTGAAATCTGGTATATTTAGTTGTTTACATTGCTATTGAGATCAACACAAAATTCAACTTTGAAAGTGTATAACGCAAAAAGCTGTGAACAGGAAGACTAATCATTACTTACTGACACCACAGCAGAACTGTTTTTCCCATATTTAAATGACTTAGGCATGGTAATATTCTTCGCAGTTATTAGTGGAAGAGAGTTCAGCTATGCGATTTAACCCTAATAAAATAAATAAATATGAAATTCTCAAATCCATTAAAATTTAGAATCCTTAAAAGCATTTGTATTAATCAAGCTTAAAATTTTTGTATTCATAATATTCCTAATATTTCCATTTCTGTATTGTTAGGGCTAAAAACTCTTTTAACTTTTTATATAGTGGACCAATCTATATCCTCTTCAGCAAAACAGATCAGCTTTTTTCATGTCAAAACATTTAATTATAAAGTTGTTCATGTTAGTTAAGAAGTAAATCATTTAAAGGGTAAAAAAGATTAAATGCAATCTTGAAAGGAAAACGCTTACTGATAAAAAGGAGAGAAACTTGTAGTCAAAGAAAGAAAGTAATTTGTCATTTCAAGATAGTTAATGAGCTTCAGATACTCTTTGATGATGAGAAAGAGTATAATACACACAAAAAAAGCTTTAATGAAGTATAAAATTATAACAGATAATGAGGTTATTTTTATAGAATATGCAATTAGCAATTGTTGAAATTTATATTTCTTATGATCATAAATATGTTGACAACACTATGTACATGTAAAACCATTTTGAATAAAAGTGATAAATTCTAGATTAAGTTGATCAAGATCAAGCTAACATTTCTTTTTCTGGCTTAATTCTCTATTCTGTGGATTGGGGAGAAACAAAATGGGTGCAACAAACAGGATTTCAGAAATCAGTACATTAAACTGCTGCAACTATAATAGCATACAAGTGAGCTGAGGGGATTTATTTAATCAAATGGCTGAGAGGTATTAGGATGTTACCTGAGAAAAGAATATATGAGTAACATGGACAAAAAGGTTGAATAGATTTATAATTAGAAAAATAAGAATCAGTAGAATTTTATGTAACTATTTTAGGAGTAAAATACCAGAAACACAGTAAAAAAACAGGAAGTCATTCGCCGGTATGTGTTGAATTTGAAACTTCAAGTCACAAAAAATTGCTTTTCCAAGTATTTTTATTTTGTGATTATTTTTAATTTTCTGTATTTAACATGTATAATGAAATAACCTGCACAATTATACAATAAAATGCATATGCAAAAGCATTTGGCTGCATATTATATGAATATGGCATTTTTTGTTATATTGCTCTAAAGAAACATGAAGATGACTAAAATATTCAATAATAAACAACAGTTTATATGTAATCCAATCCTCAGAAAAATCATATGCACTTCTGAACAAGTTTATGCAAGATACATGTATCTTTTGTTTGTTTGTTTGTTGAGATAGAGTTTCACTCTTTTGGCCCAGGCTGGAGTGCAACAGCGATCTCGACTCACCGCAACCCCCGCCTCTCAGGTTCAAGCAATTCTCCTACCTCAGCCGCCCGAATAGCTGGGATTACAGGCATGCACCACCATGCCTGGCTAATTTTTTGTATTTTAGTAGAGACAGGATTTCTCCATGTTGATCAGGCTGGTCTTGAACTCCCGACCTCAGGTGATCCACCTGCCTCAGTCTCCCAAGGGGCTAGGATTACAGGCATGAGCCACCACACCCAGCCCATATATGTATATATAATGTTAATGAACTAGCCATTGAAAAGTAAACCATAGAATAGAATATTGATATGTATTTGCTGGCTGGGTATTTCTTGCTCAACTAATAAATCATCTGCTAAGGCTATGTGCTAACTGGTTAACAATGGTTTAGTGAGATTTGTTTATTGAGTTTATCAGGATTTTAACTATTAGTTATACTAACATGATGTCTGAATATTTTAGAGACAAATAAAAAGACAAGAAAAAATGAAATATGGTATTAAATAATAAGCTATTAATATTTTATATACTTTGATTTTGAAAAGATGCCTAAAATCATTTCTTAATTTGAATTTTGTTCTTCTCTCCATTTAAATTAATTGTACTGAAAACTATTTTAATATGTACCATTGCCAGATGGTTTAAGAATCTAAATAAGTATAATTTTGCATATAGCATATGTAATCATTTTTCTTAGAAGATAGTATTACATAATTGCATTTATTAATGATCCCCTAGCATTTTGGTAAGGGTTATCTGTTAAATAATTTAGACTATCAGTATAAAATATCACTTACATTTAAAAAACTCTGCCTCTAGAATGCCTTCTAACTTAAGACTCCTTCCTTCCTTCCTTCCTTCCTTCC
>NW_012123376.1:6729811-6764048 GCF_000951035.1 Colobus angolensis palliatus | reverse complement strand
TTTTTTTTTTTTTTTTTTGAGACAGAGTCTTGCTCTGTCCCCAGGCTGGAGTACAGGAGTGCAGTGCTGCCATCTGGGCTCACTGCAACCTCTGACTCCCTGGTTGAAGTGAGTCTCCTGCCTCAGCCTCCTGAGTAGCTGGGACTACAGGCAGGTGACACCACGCCCAGCTAATTTTTGTAGTTTTAGTAGAGACAGGGTTTCACCATGCTGACCAAGATGATCTGGATCTCTTGATCTGGTGATCCACCCGCCTCCGCCTCCCAAGGTGTTGGGATTACAGGCATGAGCCACTGGCCCAGCCAACTTCAACCAGAATTTTCTGATGATCTGCCTCTTAAATTTTTCCCACAACTATGAGTCAGTTCCTTAAAATAAATGTCTTTCTCCTGAAGATACATCCTATTAGTTCTGTTTTTCTGGAGAACCCTAAGACAGTAACTAACAATACCCACTGCATTAAAGCCCGAGTGAATTGCAGTGGCTTTAAATTCACATGTCTTTAAGGACACAGCAGATGAATGAAATTAGGAAACTAGGTGATTAAAAAACAGTAAGTAGTGGTGAGAATGGTGTTGAACTTGAGAGTTCATTTCGTTGAAAGAAATTCAAACTAAAATATTTTAAACAATGTGTCCCCACTCACACACAAAAAAATCTTGTAAGCTGATTCAGCCCATAGAACTGCAGTATGTGACTTCGTTTGAAGAATTAATGGAAAGGAAAGGAAATTGTGAGTTAAAATAACTAGATAAAACTTCACAGAGGTACAACTACACATCCATTAGAATGACCAAAATTCAACATGCTGACAATAACACGTGTTGATGAGGATAACGAACAATAGAAACTTCATTCATCACCAGTAGGAATGCAAAATGGTACTGCCATGTTGAAAGGCATTTTGGCAGTTTTCTAATAAATTAAACATACTTCAGGTAATTGAAGAAATAATGTGATGATTCATGATGCTCAAGACATGACTTCACGGACATAGAAGCTTGCTTTTTCTCTAGTATATTCTGGGTAGGTAAAATATAAACTGTCATTCTAATAAATTCAATTTTGAAAAATTCCAATTAAAAAAGGAAAGACATTAGTTTCTCCTAAAAAGGAAGAACTTTTCTTTTCAATGGAAATCAATGAAAACTGATTTTCAACAGTCTGACAATACGTGCCCATACACACACGCACCCATGCGTATGTAGTATGTGTGTCTGTGTGCGTATTGCAGAGGAGTGAAAAAGATAGGAATATATTCTACCTCTTTCATAAATTATGTTTTTGTTTTCTTATTTTGACTTTTCTCCTGGATGCTCCAGCTAGTATTGTTTTACAAAGCAAATCATTTTATAGGGAATTTCAGGCTGATGTTTGGAATAATTTTTTAGATTGCGTTCTGGCTTTATGTATTTCAAAATTTTTTTCTCCTCCATTACTGCTAGAGTAATGGAGGAGAATAACATATTTAGAGTGATATCTGGTCACTAAGTCTGTACCTTCTTATCACACTGTAAAGTGATTTAATACTTTGGGAAGAGAAGTATTTATTGAAGCCATTTACATATCAGACACCATCAATAACCAAGTTTGATTAAAATGCATCTGCATACCATTTAAATATAAAAAAAATTACTAAATGTAAACTAAGTATATCCCCAAAAAAACTCATCCTTAGTCAGATCTGCAAAATTTCCAATCTCATTCCATTGTCAATAAAAATGAAGGAAATTCTAAGAGAGAAAAATTTCAACTGGAAAGAGATAACAATCTCAACTAATTGTTACAAAAAACCATTTTCAATTTTATGGAGGCATATAACTATATGCATACATTGCTACAATACTACCTCAGAAAGGCCAGTGTACAAGAGGGTTGTGCAGATCAAAGGGTTCATTAGCTTCAGTTTAAAACTGCCTGGGGATGTGATATTAAGGTTAACTTACATATTCTTAATGTTAATTATGTAACAAGTATATTTAATTTTAACTAACAAGCTAATTAGTTCCTATTCATTTTAGAAAATAAAGAAAATAAGGGCCAATAATATTAAGATATTCCTCTATGGTTACAAAATAAGTAAGTCATGAAAGTGCTGTTTTAATACATATTAGACATATTCTAAAGCACTTCCCACTGTGCAATGTTGATCTCTCTTCCAACAAAAAATGTTACAATAATACCTCTTTTCATTAGGATATTCACTGGTAGTGTGAGTATTTAGGTGAAATACAGGGACATAAACATTGAGAAATTAAAAATATGGAAATGGGAGTTCTGGACAAAAAGAAAGCCACTTTGGAGCTGCCTACTCCCCATATCAGAGAGTTAATGGATAAGATTAGAGTTGGGAAAGAGAAAAGTGAGAGAAGTAATGAGAACAGCCAGATAGTCAGGCACAGCCCTCCCTTCATCTCTATGGGGAAGTGATTTGTAATTACTGTATTCAGATCTAATAGGGAGAATGTGTTTGCTGTGGATTTTCCTAAACTGAGAAATCATCAACCTTGTGTTTAGGAAATATGAAAATACTTAGTATTACTTAAGGCAAGCAGTACAAAATACTCCTCAGTATCATGCAAGATTCAGACATATACTTAATACTGAAGTAACGTCTGTCTTTCTCACCGTGTTTCCATAATTAAGAGGCTGCTAAGATTATAAAGACATATAAAGCAAACAAACTGGGTTCAGAGTGGCCAAGACAGGAAGATTGCCTTAGCTTGGGAGTTAGAGACCAGTCTGAGCAATATAGTGAGACTTTGTCTACACTAAAAATAAAAAAATAAAAAATAAAAAATTAAATATTAGCCAGCATGGTGGCACGCACCTGTAGTCCCTGCTGCTCTGGAGGCTGTGGTGGGAGGATCACTTGAGTTTGGGAGACAGAGACTGCAGTGAACCTTGATTGTGCCACTGCACTCTGGCATGGGCAGCATAGCAAGACCCTGTCTCAAAAATAAACAAACAAAACAAGAGACACAATTTCATTATAAAGAAACCCTTACCAGAAGATTCATGTCCCTGTATTCTCCTGGTAGTTTGATGAGTCTTGTGATTATGTAGCCCATTTATATTTCTCAATGAATTGTTGATACTATTTTTCTTCTTCATTAAAGTCAAATATGTATCTTGCAACTGTGATACATATACTGTTTTATAATCAGACACAAATTTGTCCTACTTTTTCAGAGATACATATATAGGTATAGACATAAATAAATATATTGATACAGAGAGAAGAGAGAGAGAGAGATATTCGTAGAAGTTGTAGAAATATAGTGAAGGCATTAATTTGAAGTGAAAATCCCCATCAAGAACCCCCTCATTAAATCACTATTCTATCCACTCCACATTATAAGAATTTTTGAAGAAACTAAACTTTAAAGTTTTGTTTGTTTGTTTGTTTTCTATATCATTAGTGAGCTAGAGAAAGAGCAATGACTATTATTTACCGGCTGGTTCTTTGCTATTTTTAAAAAATTTCATGCAAAGGGACTCAAATACTAAATTATAACAGAAATATACTACACTCACATAGCAATCAACACTAATCTTGAAAAATAATTAGAGTTTACTATACATATATTTCTTTTTAGGTGATATTGTCTATTACATAAGTATGATAGTATGATATCTAGCATTAAAACATGTTATGTTGAACAAAAAATTTATTTTATAATTCAAGTACTAATAAGCAATTATTTAGAAGTAAAAAATCTTTTAATAAAAACAGTTTAAAAATCATGTATAAATTGTAAGAATAACAGTTCTAGAATTCTCATGAATTTGCCTCTGATTAAAGGCAGTCAGAGGCTAGGCACAGTGGCTCATGCCTGTAATCCCAGTACTTTGGGAGGCCAAGGCAAGCGGATCACAGGAAGCCAGCGGTTTGAGACCAGCCTGGCCAACATGGTGAAACCTTGTCGTTACTAAAAACATAAAATTATCTGGGTGTGGTGGTGGGCACTTATAATCCCAACTACTTAGGCGGCTGAAGCAGAGAATCGCTTGAACCCAGGAGGTAGAGGTTGCAGTGAGCCGAGATCGCACCACTGCACTCCAACCTGGGTGACAGAGCAACTCTGTCTCAAAAAAAAAAAAAGAAAAAGGCAGTCAGAGCTGTGGAAGCTATTGAAAGCTTCAGTTGGAAACAGGAGGGTTCTGGGATGAGTGAACAGTTTAGAAAGGGAAGCGTACATATTTCCAGTCCCTGGCAAAGCAAAAGTAGAAGCGAAGCATTTGGTACCTCTGTACACATTCTATCTTTTATGACTGCAGCAGCAATAGAAAAAAAAAAAAAATGTGAAGGTAAACCGTATTCAAAATTCACCAACAAATATCACCAGATGTTTTTAGAGTAGAAAACAAGACAAGCAATATGAGCCACTGGCAATATTGAATAATTCATTATCTAATTTATTGATTTACTTAGATTCAGAAACCAAATGCAGAAATACAAGACAGGTGAGTTGTGAATTTCCGACAGTTTGAATGAAAAAGACCTGGAGTTGCAGTAGACTACAAGTGGAAAATAAGTTAGTGTGATGAAAGGGCTGTCAAAAAGGCAATTTTGACTTAGAATTAATACAATTTCAATGTCCATATTAAAGTGGAGAAGTAAAGAAGCCGTAGTAAGGTAGTTGTCAGCCCTACTGAGATAACATGAACTATAGCAAAATCAGTTCTGAGCCCACAGAATCTAACCTCAGAATCTAACCTAGTCAACTGGGTATCGTGCATTTGTTTTTAAAATCTGGGTAAAAAGCAACAAATTTAAAAGCACTTACTTTAAGGAATTGGAGAGATGGGGAGTAGTATCTTGAATTATTAGAAAAATTTACTAAAAAATAAAAATGTCCTTCTTTTATTCATTGACTAATTCAACAGATAGCCATTTGCTGTTGAATTTCTTACACGGAATTAGCTGAGTATAGAAGATAGAAAGTTTACAGTGAGAAAGTAAGACGTGGTCAATGTAGATTAAGAGATGTTAGTGTTGAAAGATGAGGGGTCATTACACTAACCATAATTCAAGCAACTTTGATAAGTTTTATGACAGGAGAGCAAAAGTTATTACATAAGAGGGTCGCCTAAGCTCCTTGGGTCAATATTCAAGAAAATCACATTTCTGTTAAGAGTTGAATAAATAAAATTAGACTGTATAAGAGTCGGAAAACTCTGGTGAAGACAGAAATGCTGATGGACCCAAGAGAAGCAGAGTTGTACAAAGACTTGAAGTTGGTGAGAGAAATCCTGTTCTATGATCAACTCATGCACAGGAATGTCATATGGTGTAATGGTAATATCTTTAGGTTTGAATTTTATCCCAGCTCCGACACTTGATATTTCCTAATGTGGTAAAAAATCAATAAATCTCCATACCACTAATTTTATTAACTGAAAAATTGAGATAATTTCCATGAATTTCTCATTTCACAGGATTGTTGAATAGATTGACTAGATCTATATAGCATTTATGAACTCTAATAATTTTACAAATTTGAACTATTGATATATATATAACCAGTTCTATAAGAAAACTAAAAAATTACATGAGAGGTAATATGATGTTTGTCAAGGATATTAAAAAGGAATTATTCAGTTGGGGTGGAAGTTAGACAAGGTATCTGGCTTACAAGTAAGTTCATTTTACTTTGTGTTACTCGGCAATATCTTTTAATATGGAAAAGAGAGTGCATAGTTTACCTGGAAATATTTTGGTATTATAAACATCCCTAGACAAACTCCCAGATAATTATTTTTAATGGGTTTGAAGCAAGGACTTGAAATATTTCTTTCAATAAAAAATAAATAAAAGTTATCTTCATATTTGTAACCTTTGTATAAGAACCATTGGCATAGAGGTTTACATTAGTCAGATTATGGAAAATGTTACTGCAATTTACAAAATACCCTCTGATTTGAGAACGTATCTTTTGATATATATCAAGTCTAGTGCTGCACAAAGATTCAGTGTTCATCCCATTCTGAATGACCACTTTAAAGAAGTGAGTTTTACATGTGTTTCATGAGGAAAAAGAGATTTAAACTCAATTTAAACTAAAACTTCCTATAGCCTGCATGCCTAAGAGCTAAGGGCTAGCACACAATTGTTTAAATCAAATGAATTTATTAAAACATTTGAATTTCTAGATCATGAAGAAATATCTTATTTCCTACAAATATCACATCATTTTCAGAGTCTTAAGTTCATGATAACTAGGCACTTATAATAGATAACTGATTTTTCAAACCAAGATAACCTAGATACAGTTTGGATGTTTGTTCCTTCCAAATCTTGTGTTGATATCTAATCCCCAGTGTTAGAGGTTGGGCTTGATAGGGGGTCATGAATGGCTTTGTTCTATCTTGGTCATAATGAATGAATTCTCACTCTATGAATTCAGGTGAGATCTGGTTGTTTCAAAGATCCTGGAACTTCCTTTTGCTCTTTGCCCCTTCTCTTACCATGTGATGCACCTGCTCCCAGGTCAGCTTCTATCATGATTTTAAGCTTCCTGAGGCCCCCACCAGAAGCAAATATTAGCACCGTACTTCATGTACAGCCTATAGAGCCATGAGACAAAATAAACTCTTTTTAAAAATAAATTACCTAGTCTCAGGAATTTATTTATAACAATGCAAACAAACTAATACATATGCAGAAGAAAATATGGAAATATAAAACTAAGTCATTGTTTGTGAACTGCTAAAATTGAATATAGAATTCCACTAAAAAAGAAAATAAGATTTCTATTATACTATTACATACTCTTTCATTGATTGTTTTTATGATAACTTTATTACTACAAGCCCTGCCCTTCCCCATTATTTTCTTAACTTTTGTAACATCTTCTGGACTAATTTCTCTTCTATCACCTGCATTCTTCCCCTTAGCTATCTACCTTAAGTCCTTCTCTAGGACATGGGTCTTCTTCTTTATGACTTATTGATCATTCTCAGCAGTTCCCAAAGTGAATTCTAAGGCATGTGAGTAATAATAAGTATGCCTTAAAATCTCTAGAGAGGAGTGGGTGATAAGAAATTATTTAATAGGGACAATGTACATTATTTGGGAGATGAATATCCTAAAGCTCTGATTTAACCTACTACACAATCTGTGTATGTCCCAAAATTGCACTCGTACCCTATAGTTTTACAAAATACTCTGACAGAGGCAGCATATTATGGTGTTTAAGGACACAGACTCTGGGGTCCTGCAGTCTGGAACAAAGTATTAGCTAGACCGCATATTCCACCAGTGACTATAAGAAGGTTGTATGTCTGCTCTGCACATAAGCTTCCTCCTCAGCATAATAAGCTTAGTGTCACTGACTTTAAGATTTATTGCAGATATTAAACGAGTTACTATGTGTAAGGCCATTTTGTCTGTGACAAGATGTAGGCAGCCCTGTATGATAATTACTGTTCATATTGTCTTTATTATTGATATCAAAATGCTGCATTTTATAGCTCTTCCTTATGCATTCAATTAAAGGTGGAAGTTAGCATACAAGTGTTCCAAAAGGCCATGTGTGCCCATTTCAATCCACCTTTGCTTCTTAAAACATCAACATCAAATATTTCCCGTTAAACACAAAAACGCAAACACTCACTCGCATCCATGCACACATAGGTGTTTGCATGCATATAGTAAGAGCCAAAGAGAGAGAGAAGCTTCAATGAACTTAGTATTTTCTTAATGTGCTGCCACATTTCTCTCTTCCTTCTCACAATGTAATTTCTTGAATCACTTGCCATTATTTTTATATTGCCTTACATCCTCACTTATTCTCTTTGCTTCAATCTGTCTACCACGACTTTTTTTTTTTTTTTTGACGGAGTCTCGGTCTGTCGCCCAGGCTGGAGTGCAGTGGCGCGATCTCAGCTCACTGCAAGCTCCGCCTCCCGGGTTCACTCCATTCTCCTGCCTCAGCCTCCTGAGTAGCTAGGACTACAGGATCCCGCCACCGCACCCGGCTAATTTTTTGTATTTTTAGTAGAGACGGGGTTTCACCGTGGTCTCGATCTCCTGACCTTGTGATCCACCCGCCTCGGCCTCCCAAAGTGCTGGGATTACAGGCGTGAGCCACCGCGCCCAGCCTACCACTACCATTTTTATATTTTCTTGTATCCTTACTTGTTCTCTCCACATCACTCTATCTACCACTACACGATTCTCCCCAAAGAGCTCTTGCCAGTATCACCTATTATCTTGTGTGTTTATACAGTGGATATTTCTCAGGCTCATGCTGCTTGATATTGCCATAGTATTTGATATCATATTTCATATATGTATTCTTAAAACATTCTCTTTCCTGAGCTTTTATTAAACCAATGTTTCTTTTATCTTTTTCAATTTATTTTTAATAAATTATTTTGCAGCAGTTTTAAGTTTACAGAAAAATTGAGAAGAAGTTACAGAGATTTTTCATATACTCACTCCCCCCAAATTTGCATAGTCTCCCACATTATCAATATTCTTTGGCAGAGTGGCAAATTTCCCGCAATTGATGAACCCAGGTTGGTACGTCTTTATCAACGAAGATCCATAATTTCCGTTAGAGTTCACTGTTGGTATTGCACATTCTATGGGATTGGACGAATGTGCCGGGCGTGGTGGCTCATGCCTGTAATCCCAGAACTTTGGGAGGCCGAGGCCGGCCGATCACGATGTCTGGAGATTGAGACCATCCTGGCTAACATGGTGAAACCCCGTCTCTACTAAAAATACTAAAAATTAGCTGGGCGCGGTGGCGGGCGCCTGTAGTCCCAGCTGGGAGGCTGAGGCAGGAGAATGGCGAACCCGGGAGGCGGAGCTTGCAGTGAGCCCAGATCACGCCACTGCACTCCAGCCTGGGTGACAGAGCAAGACTTCATCTCAAAAAGCAAACAAACAAAAAAGTGTAATAATATGTACTCATCACTATAGTCTCATACAGGTATTTCATTGCCCTAAAAATCCTGCCTCCTGTCTCTTCATCCCTCCGTCGCTTAACTTCTCACTCTTCTGATCTTTTCATTGTCTCCATAGTTTTCCCTTTTCCAGAATGTCATATAATTGTAATCACACATTATGTAGTTTTTGTTTGTTTGTCTTTTCGTTTTATACTGGCTGCTTTTACTTAGTTTCCTACATGTATTTTTAGGGTTTGATAACTCATTCCTTCTTAGCACTGAATGATACTCCTTTGCCTGGATGTACTACAGTTTATGTATTCATTTTCCTACTAAAAGACATCTTGGTTGCTTCCAAGTTTTAACAATCATGATTAAAGATTCTATAAAACTCTACATGCAGAGTTTTGTGCAGACAGAAGTTTTCAACTTTGGGAAAACACGAAGGAAGGTGGTTTCTAGAGGGTGAGGTAAAAGTATGTTTAGTTTTATGAGAAACTAGCAAAGTCTCTTTCAAAGTGGCTGCACCTTATTGCATTTCCACCAGGAATGATTGAAAGTTCTTGCTGCTGTACACATTTTTACTTTTTCTTTCCCCAACAATGTTCCTTCTCCTTTTGGCATAAACATATAAAGGCCAAGGGAGAGACCTCACAAGACAGATATATGAATAGGATTTGCTAGTTCCTACTTTAAACAGGTGCTTCTTTTCATACACAAGAAAGAGTCATTATTTTAACACGTCTTTAGCCCATCCACCTTCAAGTTTTTGTTATACTACTCCATATGTCTTCTACGCCTTCCCCTTGGACGAATTTAATCATTTGCCTTCTCCACCAGTAGGTGACAATCTCTTTGTTTTGCAGAAAATTAAACAAAGTAATGCATTTTTGTCATTTTTCATGAATATCATCTAATGTTAATAAAGCTCTTATAGTCAAACTGTTGTCCTACTTAGCTGAGGTCCACTTACTCTATAGTTTTGTAAACCAGAAATTCAAATTTTTTACATCTACTAAAACTTACACTTATGGAATATTTCCTGTTTGTTGGGCCTTGATTCCATTAGTTTACATTACTGGGAGCATTAATATTCATGGCAATTGTAGAAGATATAATTCTTACTATCTCCAGTTTATAAATCAAGGCTATGTTTAGTAACCTGTCCAAATCACACAGTTAATGAGAAGTGAACCAGGATTTGATCCTGAGCATCAAACTCTTCCGTCAATACCCTCAAGTGCCATTCCTCCTGAATATCTTGAATAATATACTTTCCTATAAATGGCGCATAAATAATCTATTTTCACTCCTATAATATCTATTTTTCTCTTTACTTTGGGCTTTTACCTTTATCCTTTAAACATTGATAAGTCTCATTCTTAGTAAATAACTTAAAAATAATAATTTGACTACTTCTTCTAATCTCACTTTTTTTTACAATAAAAACTTTAAAAATAGATTTCTTCTTTTTAAGCACTGAACTTCATTTATTTTCTGGGTTCGCTGCAATATTCAGCTCTTTCCACAAGCTGACAATTCTTGCTAGATCACCAGTGAATTGATAAATTCTACATGGAAAAAATACTTTATATTTGTTTTCTTACTTTAACTTTTTCAGCATGTCATTATCCATTACTTTTTCTCATATTTTTGCTTTAATGATACCATTTCTTTTATTTTTTTTTAATTTCTATAATTATTATTTGAGTTCTGACTATTCTTTGCCCTCCACCTACCCATAAATATTCCTGTTACTGATCATTTCTTTTTGGACAATATCTCATTCTGACTACTTAATGTGTACCTGTGTCTCAGGGCTTCATGACTTTACCTCTATATTGGTCAGGATTCTCTATAGAAACAGAATCAAGAGAGGATATATACATAATTTTTCGTATATATAAAATTATATACATATACATAATTTTTTCATATTATATGCAATATGAAAAAATTATGTGTCTGTTTATGTATATAATTGTGTGTGTATATATATATATAGAGCGAGAGAGACAGAGCTGGAGAGAAGAAGATAGAGAGATTTATTATTGGCTCATGCAATTATCAAGACCAAGAAATCCCATGTTTTTCTCTCTCCAAACTGGAGAACCATGAAAATCAGTGGTATAATGTAGTCTGAGTCTGAAGGCATGAGAACAAGGGGAGCCAATGGTGCAACTCCCAGTTCGGGGAGGTGCCTCTCTGATAGCGGCACAGTTCAGGTGCAAGTCCTAAAGTCCAAAGACTGGAGAACCAATCTTAATGTCTGAGGGCAGAGGAAGATAGATATCTTAGATTAAGGGGAAAGAAATAATTTGCTTTTCATTCTACCTTTTTGTTCTATTTTTATTCAGGCTCAATAGAATAGAGGTTAACTAATAAGATTAGTGAGAGTGGATCTGCTTTACTTAGTCTGCCAATTTAAACGGCAATCTCTTTTTGAAACACTCTCACAGATACATCCAGAAACAATGTTTTCTCAGCTATCTGAGAAAACTTTCTTGCAGGCAAGCTGACACATAAAATTAATCATGACCACCTCCAACTATGACCCATTCTCTAAGCTACAGACAAAAGCTTCCAATTTTTTTCAGCATTTCCTCCTGAATTTTTAGTGGGCCTTAAATTTTCAGTGTGTAAAAAGGAATAAAATGCCATATCGAAGTATATTCCTTTAAAATTCTGTAAAGAGAATTAATATGCTGAAATGCTTAAAGACAGATGTCTACATTTTATCATCTATCCACGTAGATCAATTTTCCACAAATTTTGTCCACATTATGTCTGTCTGTCTTTATTCTATACCGTAGCATTATAGCATATTTCTTCTAAAATTTTATTAGTTCATGTCCTCATTATTTTTCAGGTCTATAGCTTGATTTTAAATCTTAAGTCTTTTTCTCTTAAATACATATTTTTTTTCCTATGACAAAAAGAGTAATTATTCTAACACAAAAAATCCGATCTTACTCATTAAGGTAAAATTTTTAATAACCCCCTATTAGGCCCATAATATGTTAATGTCAGCAAATGTCCTTCTTAACTTGCTCCTATCTTTTCTGCACTGTCTTTTATGTGCCACTTATGGGATTTTTGGATAAATATATTAACTTACCACTTCTAAAATTGACCAAATTGTTTCACACCCTGTATTTTTGCACATGTTCTCCAGCCAGATTTAAATTTATGTCCTTCTTCCTTCTGAATAACTTATACCTCTATTTCACAAATCAGCTCAAGCAGGTTGTCTGTGGAGACTTTTTCTTCCTCTTAAATAATTGTTATATGTTTTAGCTGTCACATAACTTTTTGGAATAGTTATAAAAATTATCTTCTAAATATTTCCACATCTAACTCTAATAAATACAGTTTCTCTCACATATTTATTAAGCTAGCATATAAATTTTTAAAATTTTAAGTTAAAAATGATATAACTCTTTCATATATATTAATGTATTTTAAAAATCTTTCATTAATATGGTAAATATAACAAATGGAATTTGAATACCATAAGAGTCAAAACCCCACCAATATTCATTTAGAAATTCATGACTAAATGGATTTTTACAGTCAAATAGCTTATCTTCTGATACTTTTTATGAACTTACATTTCCATTCAACTTCTTTATAATTTAAATAAATCAAATATCTTTATAAGTGAAGATTATTAATAATTTCATTACAGTTTTACTACAGCAAAAATATATCCTGAAATTAAAAGTATAAAGCAAATTTTCTCTCTGTAGTTAAAATGGTATTTCTGAATATTTAGATTTGATTGTAATTTTTAAAATGATCAAAATATATTTTATTCTTTAAATTTAAAAATTAAAGATAATTGAATTATTGTGGATATGTCTCATAGTGAGATAAAAATGAACTACATTTTTAAAATAGTTTGTACATCCATAGAAGAATACTACCTATTATCATACCATTTGTAATAATATTCCATTTTTAATTACTTTTTGTATACACACAGATAAATTTGGCTTGCAAATATAAGAAATGATGTTCTTGTTTTATAAATGGTGTTCGATTACATCATATTGTGATCTATGATTAAACTCAATTTTTAAAATTCTATTAGATGACAACTTGAGTGATCCATACTCCATTTATGGTAAAAGCAAAGATGCAGAGCAAACAACTTGTTACATAATTTGAAACAAACAAACAAAACAAACGGAACTTCTGAAAACAAAAATATATATATATATCGAAAAATTACAAGACACATATGAAGGCATTAACAATAGGTGATTAGGTGAGACAAGCAGAAGAAAGAATTCCAAAGCTGGAAAACAGGTCTTTTGATTAACCCAGTCAAAAAAAGTAAAAAAATAAATAATTTTTTAAAAACAAAGCCTTTGAGAAACATTGAATTCTATAAAATATCCAAATCTCTGAGGTATAGGTATTCCAGAGGGAGAACAAGAAAAAGTAAAAATGATGGAAAACATATTTGAGGAAATTAGGATAACTTCCCTGGTGTTGGTAGAGATTTAGACATCCAGATATAAGAAACTCAGATAATTCCTAGAAAATACATTGAAAGATAAACTTCACCAGCACATATAATCATCAGACAATTCAAAGTCAATATGAAGGAAAAATCGTAAAAGCAGCAAGAAAGAAGCATCTAATAATCACCTATAAAGGAAATCCTATCACACCAGCAGCAGATTTCTCAGCAGAAATCTTATAAACCAGAGATTGAGGTTCTATTTTCTGTCTTCTTAAGAAAAAAATGCCAGCCAAGTATTTTGTATCCTGCTAAACTAAGTTTCATAAGTAAAGAAGGAATAAATAATTTCCCAAACAAGCACATACTAAGGAAATTCTTAACCACTAGACTAGTCCCATAAGAAATGCCCGACCAGGTGTGGTGGCTCATGCCTATAATCCCAGCACTTTGGGAGGCATGAGGTCAGGAGATTGACACCATCCTAGCTAACATGGTGAAATCCTGTCTCTACCAAAAATACAAAAAAATTAGCTGGGCATTGTGGCAGGCACCTGTAGTCCCAGCTACTCAAGGGGCTGAGGCAGGAGAATGGCATGAACCCAGAAGGCAGAGTTTGCAGTGAGCTGAGATCTCGCCACTTCACTCCAGGCTGAGCAATAGAACGAGACTCTGTCTCAAAAAAGAAAAAAAAGGAAATGCCCAACAGAGTTTTAAACATGGAAACAAAAAGGTAGTACTCACCATAAAAAAAACAAAAAAATGAAAATACAAAACTAGCAGTAATCATAAGTAATCAAGACTATAAAAGAACTAGGTAATAATTAACATTGCAGCAGAAACAAAACCTCACTATCAATATTAACCTTGAATGCAAATGAACTAAATGCCCCACATAAGAGATGCAGGTTGGTAGCATGGGTAATAAAACAAGATGAACACAAAGCAGCCTAGAAGAAACCCACCTAAATGATAAAAATATTTGTGAGCTAAAAATGAAGAGGTGGAAAAATATATTCCACATATGGACACAAAAGCAAACAGGTGTAGCTGTATTTATATCATATAGAACAGACTTTAAATCAACAACAGTGAGAGGAAAACAAGGTAAGTCATTGTATAATGATAAAGAAATCAATTTAACAATAAGATATAAAAACACTAAGTATAAATACATCCAACAATGGAGCACCCAATCTTTAAAGAAAAGAAATTTCAATCAAGAATTTTATATTCCTTCAAACTAAGCTTCATAATCAAAGGAGAAATAAAGTCCTTTAGAGACAAGCAAACACTAAGGGAATTTGTTACCACTACACCTGCCTTACAAGAGACCCTAAAGGGAATGCTAAACATAGAAACAAAAGAACAATGCCTGCCACCACTAAAACACACTTAAGTAAATAACCCATTGATACTCTAAAGCAACTATACAATCAAGTCTACATAACAACAAGTTAACATGATGACAGGATCCAAATGACACATAGCAATATTGACCTTGAATATAAATGGGCTAAACACCCACTTAAGAAGCATAGAGTGGCAAGTTGGATAAAGAAGCAATACTCAATTGTTTTCTGTGTTTAAGAGACCATCCCACAGGTAATGACATCCATAGACTCAAAGTAAGAGGATGGAGAAAGAGCTACCAGACAAATAGCAAGACAAAAAGAGTAGAAATTACTATTTTTAAATCAGATAAAACAGACTGCAAACTAATCATGATCAAAATGGACCAAGAATGACATTACATAATGGTAAAGGGTTTGATTCAATTAAGAGATCTAACTATCCTAAATGTATTTATACCCAAAACTAAAGCACCCAGATTAATGAAACAAGTTATTAGAAACCTAAAAAGAGATTCCAATAATACCACAGTGATAGTGGAAATGCTTGTCACCCCACTGACAACATTTGATAGATCATTGAGGCAGAATATAAAGATATTCTAGACTTAAACTCAACACTTGATGAATTGGACCTAACAGACATCTACAGAATACTCCTAACAACAAAAACAGAATATACATTCTTTGCACCTGCACATGGCAAACACTGTAATGTAGCTGATGCCTGGTGAAAGGTGTTTGGATCATGTAGGTGGATGCCTCCTTTATGGCTTGGGCCATCCTCTTGGTTGTAAATCAGCTCTTGCTCTCAGTTCACATGAGACCTCATTGTTTAATTGTGTGGCATCTTCTCCCCACTCTTTCGCTCTCACTCCTGCTTTTGCCATGTGAGTGAGTATCTGCTCCTCCTTCACCTTCTACCATAATTTTAAGCTTCTCGAGGCTTCCCTTGAAGCCTAGTAGATGCCAGCACCATACTTCCTGTAAAGTCTACAGAATTGTCTCTGGTGTTTCTTTATTGCAATGCAAGAATGGCCTAACGTCGCCATAAAGGAAATCTTAAAAAATTCAAACAAAACTCAACCATGATCTCAAACCACAGTTCAATAAAAAGAGAAATCAATTTCCAAAAGATCTCTCAAAATCATATAATTGCAAGGAAGTTAAACAATCTCCTCCTGAATGACTGTAGGGTATAGAATTAAATTAAGACAAAAATAAAAAAAATTTGAAACTAATGAAAATAGAGAAACAACATATATGAATCTCTGGGACACAGCTAAAGTGGTGTTAAACAGGCAACGTTTATAGCTCTAAATGCCTACATGTAGAAACTGAAAGGTCTCAGATTAACAATCTAACATCACATCTACGGAAACTAAAAAAGAGCAAAGAAACCCCAAAGCTACAAGAGGAAAAAAAAAAAAAAATCGAAGCTGGACTCAATGAAATTCAGATACAAAAATCCAGGAAAAAGATCAACAAAATCAAAAGTGCTCTTAAAAAGAACAAGATTGAAAGACTACTAGACAGATGAATGAATAAAAAAGAGAGAAAAGATCAAACTAAGCACAATTAGATATGACAAAGATGGCCTTTCAACTGACTTAACAGAAACACAAATAATTCTTTAAGATGAGTACAAACATCATCTCTATGCACACAAACTGGAAAACCTAGAAGAAATGGATAAATTATTGTATAGATAAATTATGGATACACACACAACCTCCCAAGATTGAACCAGGAAGAAGTAGAAACCACGAACACACTAATAATGAGTAACAAAATTGATTAAGTAATGATAACTCTCCAAACATAAAATACAGGCCAGGAATAAATTCAAAGCTGACTTCTATGAGAGATACAAAGAAGATATGGTTTCAATCCTAGTGGACCTAATCAAAAAAATCAAAGAGAAGCAAATCCTCCATAACTCATTGTACAAAGCCAGCATTACCCCGATACCAAAGCCTGGCAGGAATACAGAAAAGAAATAAAACCACAGGCCACTATCTCTGATTAACATATGTATTAGGTCATTCTCACATTGTTACAAAGAAATATCTGATACTGGGTAATTTATAAGGAAAGAAGATTTAATTTGCTCACTTTTCTGCAGGCTTTACAGGAAGCATGATCCTGGCATCTGCTCAGCTTCTGGGTAGGCGTCAGAAAACATACAGTCATGGCAGAGGGTAAAGGGGGAGCAGGCACATCACATGGTCAGAGCAAGAGCAAGAGAGCTCATGCAGGAGGTGCCACACACTTTTAAACGACCAGATCTCATGAGAACTCACTCATTTTCATGAGGACAGTACCAAGGGGGTGGTAATAAACCATTCATGAAAAATCTACCCCCATGATCTAATCACCTTCCAGAGGCCCCACCTCCAACATTAGGGATTACATTTTGAAATGGGATTTGGGTTGGGGACAGCATTCAAACTACATAAACATAGATGCAAAAATTCTCAAAAAACACTAGTAAACTAAATCTAACAGCATATCAAAAAGATAATATACCATAATCAAGTATTTTTTATTCCAGTAATGCAAGGGTGGTTCAATACATGTAAATCAAAAAATGTGATTCACTGTATAAACAAAATTAGAAAAAAAAAAAAAAAACACTAGTAAACTAAATCTAACAGCATATCAAAAAGATAATATACCATAATCAAGTAGTTTTTATTCCAGTAATGCAAGGGTGGTTCAATACATGTAAATCAAAAACTCACAGCCAACGTCACGCTGAATAGGGAAAAGTTGAGAGCATTTTCCCTAAGAACTGGAATAAGATAAGAATGACATTTTCACTACTGCTGTTCAACACAGTGCTGGAAGTCCTAGCTGGAGTAATCAAGCAAAAGAAATAAATAAAAGGTATTCGAATATAAAAAGGGAAGTCAAATTATCTCTGTCTGCTGATGACATAATCTTATACCTAGAAAACCCTAAATAATCCTCTAAAAGACTCCTAAATTTGATAAATGACCTCAGTAAAGTTTCAGGATAAAAAATTAATGTACTAAAATCAGTTGCATTTCTATATTCCAGCAACACTCAAGATGAGAATCAAATCAAGAACTCAAGCCCATCGACAATAGACATTTACAAAAAAAAAAAACTAATGAAAAAAATTTTAGAAGACAAAAGCAAATGGGAAAACATCCCATGTTCACAGATAGAAATAATACATATCGTTAACATAACCATACTACCCAAAGCAATCTATAAATACAATTATTATCAAATTACCAACATTATTTTTCACAGAACTGAAAAAAGGTAATTGTAAAATATATATAGAATAAAAAAGAGCCCAAATAGCCAAAGCAATCCTAAGAAAATGAAGTAACACTGGAGGTATTACATTACCTGATTCTGAATTATACTACAAGGCTATAGTAACCAAAGCACCATGGTAGTGATATAAAAATAGACACACTCGTCAATCAAACAGAATAAAGAACCCAGAAATAAAGCCACATACCTACAACTAACTGATCTTTGACAAAGCTGACAAAAATATACACTGGAGAAAGGACACCTTATTTAATAAATGGTGCTGGAAAAATTGGAGAGACATATGCAGAAGAATATAAACAGACCACTAAAAATTAACTCATGATTAACTATAGACTTAAAGGTAAGACATGAAATTATAAAAATCATACAAGGAAACCTGGGAACATCCATTCACCTAATTAAACAATTTACAGCTAGGTTTACAAAAAGAAACAACAAAAACAAAAATAGACCAATGGACTTAATTAAACTGAGTATCTTCTGCACAGGTAAAGAAATAATCCACAGAATAAACAAACAACCAACAGAATGAGAGAAACTATTTGCAAATTATTCATCTGACAAAGGACTAATATCTTGTATCTACAAGGAACTGAATTCAAGAAATAAAAACACCACCACTGAAAAGTGGGTAAAGGACGTGAATAGACATTTTTCAAAAGACGACATACAGTCTGGGTGCAGTGACTCACCCCTGTAATCCCACCACTTTGGGAGGCAGCAGCGGGCGGATCATCTGAGGCCCAGGAGTTTGAGACCAGGCTGGCCAACACGACGAAATCCTATCTCTACTAAATATACCAAAAATTAGTGAGGCGTAGTTGCAGTCACCTGTAAACCCAGCTTCTCGAGAGGCTGAGGCAGGAGAATAACTTGAACCCGGGAGGCGGGGCTGCAGTGAGCGGAGATCACACCGTTGAACTCCAGCCTGGGCAACAAGAGTAAAACTACGTCTCAAAAAAAAAAAAAAGAACGAAAGAAAAAAAAAGGGACATAGAAAATGTCCAACAAACATGAAAAAACTTTCACTATAACAAATCATCACATAAATGTAAATTTAAACCACAGTGATACACCATTTTATTGCATTCAGAAAGACTATTGTTAAATCAAAAGCAAAAGATGTTGGCCAGAAGGTGGAGAAAAGGGAATGCATATAAACTGTTGGTTTGAGTGTATATTACTACAAGCTCTATGGAAAATTTTATGGAGATTTCTCAGAGAACTATAGGATCTGAAAAGAAGCCTGAGTATTCCTCTCAAAGAACTATAAATAGCACTATCATTCAATTCATCAACCCCACTACTGAGTATCTAACCAGAGGAAAAGAAATGATTTATATGAATACCACAGTGTTATATACAAGGGCAAAGTCATGAAATCAACTTAAGTGTCCATCAACAGATGACTGTATTAAAAAGTGATATGTATTTTTATATAACATACCTGTTATATATATATATATAAAACATATATATAGCGATACTTTCTAGCTATAAAAAAGAATGAAATCATGTATTTTACAGCAACATAGGTGGAACCTGAGCCCATTATTTTAACTGAAATACTGCATGTTATCACTTATCTGTGGGTGCTAAACAATGGATGCACATGGATATGCAGAGTAGAATTAATCATTGGAAACTCCAAAATGTGGAAGTGTGGGAAAGCTGGGCTGGGGGGTGAAGCATGAAAGAGGTTCAGGAAATAAAAATGCTGTTAATTTAAATATATATTTGTCAACACAATTTCTTTTGAAAAAAACTTTTACCTTAGTAATGACTCTGTGTCTAATTTAGCCAAGATGGATGCTGAGATTTAACTTATTAACCTTAGGATTAAAATGTTCTGCCAAATGAATATAATTGGCACAGTTATCATTCTTAAACCAAACAGTAAAACAGACTTACTTTTAGTTATAAAAATCTGATTTTATCTCTTTTTCTTTTCCTTTCTTTAAGAGATGAGGTTTCACTCTCTTGCCCAGATTAGAGTGCAGTGGCTAACCGAACCCTAAAATCCTGGGCTTATAGGATCTTCTCACTTCAGCCTCCTGAGTAACTGAGATTAAAGGCACAAGCCATCACATCTTGCTGATTTTACTTTCAAATCAAATAAAAATGTTAATTTATTTTTAAAAGGATGTTGTAAAACTACTGAGAACTAAATTATAGAACACACATTCTGATAGATTATTGAAATCCAGTGAATTCAAAATTAAACTGATGTAGATATAATCTATTTCAAACAAAGTAATAAAAATAATTTAATATGTCAATATGCAATTACTCAGTGAATTTGTATTAATGTTCCTAAATTTTAAGTTTTTAAGACAAAATATAGGTGCTAAAATATAGAACTTCTTAAACATATATATATATATGTATATCTACACGTGTGCATTGAACTCTTGTTTAGCTTTTGTTAATACTTAAATATAAGTCAAGAGCAAAAATTAGCGAAAATGGTGTTATTTAATTAGTTTTAATGTTTAAGTCTTTTTCTATCCACTTAATGAAGTAAAAGGTGTACATATGATCGATAATTTATTGGTGATATGCCTATTATTTTTCAAGTAGAAAAAGGGAAATATCATTTAATAAGATGAAATGAAAAGAAAATTGTCTCTGGCATGTTTCCTTATATAATTTTGTAAAATAAATTCAACTACATAATTCAGTAGAAGACATCAAGTATGACAGAAAATAATAGATAAAAGTTAACTATGAATTGTCTCCAATAAATTTTACCAAAGTTAATAGCCAAAAAATAAATTTTGTAGTCATATTTCAAAGTGTTGGTGCCATTACTTCATTCTGCTTTGGCTGTTTCAACCAGTCATTATTTTCAGAAAATGACTCTTCAGAATAAATTATGAGAATAACTAAAAATGATTACTTATGTTCAAATATGTTGAAATCATCTTTGAGCATTTAGTGTTTATTACTTATCATCTCATTGCTTTGCTCTTTTGAAAATTCATCTCAAGAAAAATGTGTTCTTGGGAATATGTTAGTATATAAAGGAGTCCAAGTTCTTAAACAAAATAACAAATTGCATTATTACCACTTTATCTACCATAATTCTCAATCATGAATATTACTTACAGACCAAAATACCAAGTTCCCAACATCAGGTTTCAGTCCTAACTTGGAGTTTACAAAGAAAATGGCAGAAGCATTGGGTTTTAGGGTTCTTTAATCATTACAAGTAGCTTATTGTTTTGAGGACTTAAGAATATTTATTTGTTTTCTTCTTCTGAAAATGTATTCTGCATAATATACATAGAGAAAAGTTGTACCAGTGTATAGCTCAATGAATTTTTTGAAAGTCATTTAAATGCTGTATAATATCCTGATGCTGAAACACAACAAAGTTATTACTGGAATAACAGGTGAAATCCAAATAAAGTTTGAAGTTTAGTTATTAAGATACCATTTTTGGTTTCTTGATGTGTGACAGACTGTGAACATTTCAGATGTTCAAATTAGAGGAAACTGCCTGAAGTCTGTATAGGAACTTTCTGTACTACCTTTGTCAACACTGTAGAAATCTAAAATTATTCCAAACTAAAAAGGTTTTCTGGAAGAAATAACTTGTGTAACCAGCACTTAGATAAAAAACAAGCAACAAAATAAAACAGAACATTACAGCACCATGAAAAAACATTTGAACCTCATTCCAGTCACTATCCTCTGGAGAATAACCACTTACCTAAAATCCCACAGTATAATTGATTAGACTTAAAAAAAAAATTACAAACGTGGAATCAAATTGTATACAATTACTTATGTTTGGTTTGTTTCACTTCATGTCATGAAAATTAGACACAACCTTATTATTTCATGTTGCAAAATTTATTTATTCTTATTACTAGAGTGACTATATTTTTTAAGGTAGCATAAATGTATTTATTCATTGTATTACTGGCAGACATTTAGGGTTGTTTTCACATTGCTGCCACTAAGAATAGCATACTATACATGCTATGACTGTTCTTGAACATATATTTGTATTTCTACAGTATATAAAAACAGGAGTAAAATTGGTAGTAAATTGCATAATTTACCTATATTTAGCATTAGCAGAACTCTGCTATTTTGAAAATTCTACATGTGAACACGTGGATTTTGAAATTGATTCTGTTTGCTTCAGGCATTTGTATCTTAATGTGAAAATCTGTATATTAGATTACAGATCCTGAGCTAAAGTGATTCTCCCCCTTCAGCCTTCCAAAGTGCTGGGAATACAGGTGTGAGCCACCAAGCCTGGCCTGAATTTCTTATTGGATGAAACTATACTATTGTATACCCTAAATTTTAGTATCAAATATGTATTACATAGTCAATAACCTATAGATCAATTTGGTAGTAAGGTGGCCATCATTATGCAAAAGTTGACATTTGTATAGTTTCAAGTTTAAGTAGCACAGGTATTTGCTTGAGTGTCATTTTGTGTGGTAATATGGCATAATTATGAACTTTATATACATTATACTGAACATTATACTGGATTTAAATATGTAAGTTCAGAGGAAAAAGAGAGGTTGCCCTTGGCTGACTTATCCATTCAACATTTTTGTGTGTGTTGTGTTTCTACTGTAAGATGACAATATGACTCAAGTCACATGATCAGATCATTTTGGTATTTTTAAGATCAAGGTGACTTTTATAATATTAGACAGTTACTGTTACTTTTCTAGCTTTACAATAAAAGTATCTGTATTACGTGCTCTCAATTCTGGCAGAGTATTAACGAGTATTAGTACTAACGAGTATTAGTATTAGAGTACTAACGAGTATTAGTATGTCACAGAGTGATATATACAGATGATTCTGCCTTAAAGATTATTCCTCAGATAATGATTTTATTGAAAGCAATGACAACTGACAATCAGTAAGATGATTATTAAGGAGTTTTTGTTCAAAGAAATCCTATAAACAGATAGAAGAGAAAGATAGTAATAGAGATAGAACAATAGCAAATGAGAGAGCAAGAGTGAGAGGGGAAGAAGAAGAAGTAGGAGAAAGGTGGAAGAGGAGGGGCAAGAAGAGGAGAGAGAAAGGAATAAAAAGAAGAGAAATATCTATTCATATAGCTATCCAAATATGCATATATGTGTATATATGTATGTTATATATAAGTGAGGGTGTACATGTATATGTATGTATGTGTTTATATATACACACACATATATGTGTGTATATGTGTGCATATATACATCTATACATGTGTGTATATAATATACACACTTACATGTGTGTATATATATTATATATATAAACACATATACACATACATAAAGAGAGATAAAAGGAATAAGTTGGGCTAAATATTACAGTTCTCATCATTCATCATTCTATACTTTTCAAATAACAATCGAAAATCTTCCAAGCTGACTGACAGTAGAACATGCTTAAAATGATGTAATTTCATTCTGCTTGTCTTTCCTGTGAATATTTTCACTCTGATCCCAATTCCTGTAGTTCCGTTTATGGGGTTTTATAACTAGCATTGTCAAGCTGCTTATATTTCATTGTTATAATTTACCAAATATGGGCAAGAATATGAACAGACACTTTTCCAGAATAAGACATACATGTGGTCAATAATCACATAAAAAAAAAACCTCAGTATGACTGATCATTAGGGAAATGCATATAAAAACCAAATGAGTTACCATCTAGCGTCAATCAGAATTCAAGTCCAAAAATAATAGATGATGGCAAGATTGTGGAGAAAAAGGAATGTTTATCCACTGTTGAGGGGGGTATAAATTAGTTCAGCCATTGCAGAAGACAGTGTGGTGATTTCTCAAAGACCTATAAACAGAAATACCATTCGACCCACCAATCCCACTACTGGATATACACCCAAAGGAATACAAATCATTCTATTATAGAGACATACGCACATACACATTTACTGCAACACTATTCACAATAGCAAAGACATGGAATCAACCCAAATGCCCATCAATAGTAGACTGGGTAAGAAAAATGTGGTACATATACACCATGGAATACTATGCAGCTATAAAAGGAATGAGTTCATGTCTTTTGCAGGAATATGAAGTGAGCTGGGGGCCATTATCCTTAGCAACCACCCATAGGAACAGAAAATCAAATACTGCATGTTCTCACTTGTAAGTGGGAGCTAAATAACGAGAACTCCTGGACATATAGAAGAAAACAACACACCCTGGGCCTATTGGAGGGTGGAGGATGGGAGGAGGGAGACAATCAGGAAAAATAACTGATTGGTACTAGGCTTAACACCTGAGTGATGAAATAATCTGTACAACAAATCCCCATGACACAAGTTTACCTGTATAACAAACCTGCACATGCAATCCTGAACTCAAATGAAAGTTAAAAAACCCAAAAGAATAGATACGGCCAATACTTTCATTTTGTTATTCTCAAAACTCAGCAAAGAAAAAAAATGAAAGGAAAGAAATATTAAAGATAAATGTTACTGCTCTCAAAGAGCTTGGTCTTTAATCACCTTCCTCAACCAGATGCACATGCACACAAACAGACACACACACGTACCCACACGCAGAGCAGATACTCACAGGTATTTTGCTCACCTCCATTCCACTAGCGATGCCTCTTACCACCCTCTAGTTAGTTACTTGCCTCAATTCATTGATATTTATATCTGTTTCTTTTTTAACAATGCTTATTCCAAGATAGTGGGAGAATTTTTTCTGCCTCATAAAAATTAATTTATTTTAAGAACCATGTACATTAGCATGGGAACATGCATATCTTCAAGGAAGTCTTTGATTTCTGTCATAGAATGTAGTTCCTTATTGTTGCTTGGGAAATTGAATCATATTATTTGAACATTTTACCATTTTCTCCTTTTATATTAAAATAGCCTCCAATATTCTGGTTAGAGTAAAACTCTAGAAATTGTAGAAGTGTTCTCTTTATGACTCCTTTGTTAGTTTATAATTTACATCTTTTTTAAAAAGACAATTTATGCAGATGATGATAATAAAAGTAGTAAGAATAACAACAATAATTTTAGTGTTAGTAGTATTACTCCCTATGTAAAGTGAGCTTTCCTGACCTCATCAGTCCAATATTATTTTTTGTACTATCTTATGGACCCTTATCATAATAAAAGTAAATGGGAATTAAGCTGTCATCCATGTATGACTTATCAAGGGATAAATATTTTTATGGAGATTTAGAAAAGGGTTCATTGAAAATTTTAAATGATTATGAGTATTTACTCAATGGCAGTTTAAAAACGAGTTCCCCCTGGAATACTTAAATATAGTAGTCTTTATTTTACATGTGCTTTCCAAAAATGTAGAATTTTTGAGAATGTTGGATCAAACAGATTAAACATATACATACTTATTGCATCATAAATCATATTCAGGGACCAGATCCCAACTCTGCTCAGAAGAAATTCTTAGACTCATAAATTCGGTCATGGAAGATTGTACAAACAAGAATTAATTTTGACATAATTTTAAAAGCATAGAACATAGTTTCAAACTCAATAATCTAAACATAATAGTATCTACAAATCCTGATAACTTTTATACTTTCAACCAGGTCATAAAATCATGCCATGACTTTTGGAAGAAAACATTTCCTAACACTCTGCCTGATATGGAAAAAAAAAAGCACATTTTAAAACATTTTTAACATAGACTTCTTATTAAAGCTATTCAATAAATGATCCTGTCTAAGAAAATGATCAAAATTAGAACACTAAAAAATGTTTCCTACATTAGACACATACTTCTGCAAAATTCTTTTGGAGAAAACAAACCAACAGGGAGAAAGCAAGTAAGCAAACAAAAAGTACCTATAGAAAGATCACTTTAGGTCAGGAGTTCGAGACCAGCCTGACCAACATGGCGAAACCCCATCTCCACTAAAAATACAAAAATTTAGCCAGGAGTGGTGGTGCATGCCTGTAATCCCAGCTACTCAGGAGGCTGAGGTGGAAGAATCGCTTGAACCTGGGAGGTGGAGGTTGAAGTGGGCTAAGATCGCTCCACTGCACTCCAGCCTGAGCACCAGAGCAAGACTACTTCTTAAAAATAGCAAGAAAAACAGTAAAAGGAAAAGACAACATAGACAATATTTAATGATCTTTATTATGTTTCTTGAGCTACTGTCATAATTACAATGTTGTGTTGTCAAAATGTTTTGTAATTTCATCATTTACAAAACATTCACATTTAAATGTGGAAGAGATTATCGTATCAGTTGATGTCTCACTTTAAATTACAATGAGTAAATTGATATGAGAACAAAAAGGACAATGAATATGCACATTGTTACTCAAGAACCCCAAGCTATATACAAGTAACAATGATAAATGCATAGTTTTATTTTATTTTTGTCTGTCACAAATTATATTATGCATACTACATGGCAGTTACACTGAATTAACTGATCAATCTTTTAAAAACATTGATATATATAGAAAATACTTTGTTCAGATGTGACCAGCTTGCAGAAGAAAAATGCACTTTGTATGAGCAGTTTAAAATATATACTTATACACATTAAAAAATGAATGGCGATAATGCATAGTAACACCTAAAATGCAACATGGAGAACAGAAATGAAGAAGAGAGCAAAAGGACTTCAACTGTACATAATACATTATTATTATTTTTTAAATATGTCTAAAGACAATGTAGTATAATATTAAGTAATTAATCTAAATGGTCAACATAAAATTCTATAATTCCATTGTTTTAGATATTAAATAATCTTAAAATTAATAAAGCATGACAAGTCAAAATATGTTTAAAATAGAAGGAGTAAGCAAAAGAAAAGAAAGAGATAATTTTAAAATTAATCATCAAATGCATGTAACAAAATTCTAAATACCTGCTAAAGAAGGTTTATCAGTAAGATTTTTAAACACTCAAGCTTTCAATTCAGAAATAACCAAGATTCAATGATTTGGTAACATTTTATAAGAAACAGATTTTAGAAGTAGCAAAGCAGCACTGGGTCATAAAACCAGGTTAACTTCAATTTTTCAAAACGAAATAATTATAAAAATTTTACTTATCAGATGCATATGTGAATACTAATCATAACCAATATTTCGATGATTTTAAGACATAAAATATTTTTCACATTTCTAACATAATGTTAATTACATTCTATTACTTGTTTCCTTACTCATTTTTATGTTATATAGAATTTCAAACCCTAAAGAAGCATGATTTTCAATTTTCTTAAAAAGTCCAATTTAAGCTTCTTGATCTACTATACTGTATTTATATCGTATTTGAAGTTCATAGGTAGGACTATTAAATACTATTATACTGTATTTGAAGAAAAAACAGAAAATACAAATTGGCCAAAATGAAAGAAAAAACTTACGAGTAAATTTATACCGCTGTTAACTTTTGTAACCATAATTTTTCCATGGAGTATGTGATGAAATATTTCCTATTACAAATATGTTTCCAGACGTAATACACATAACCATCCCATAGTCAGCTTTTTATAATATAAAGTAAATGTTTTTGAAATGTAAATGTTTGTATATATTCATTGTTTTACATTTTAAAACATATAGCACCCCATTATTATTTAATCCTCTTTGTATTGCTTATTTATTTCTTCAACTTTTTACTATTTTAAATAATATTCTATTATTCAAATAAAAATGAAAACTAATCACATTCTTATATTAAACTCTACAGTAATGATTATATCATAGCATATGCATACTTTAAATTGACATATTTGGACAATTGTATTGTAATTTTGTCTCTCTTTTAAATAGAATTTCTAGTTTTATAAAATTCTTACTCTATGTTGTTAGAAGTCTTTCTTCACATACCCACCATATTCAAAGTCTTGGCTTCCCGAGATCAACATTAAATGTTTTCTATACGTCCAAAATGTCTCCAGACTGACATAGTAACTACTAAAAATCCAACAAAAAGATCCTAATTCACTTTCTGAGACTCAAATAAATTATTATCAATTCCTTCAGAAAAAAATCCCACTGTGTATCTTTTACTTTGCATAGAGTATAAAGATCAATTTGGAGAGAATTGGCAGCTTCAAAATCTATCCAAGAACTTAGTATATTTATCCATTCATTTAGATCTTTATTTTCAGTAATGTTTTGCAGTTTTAAGTACACAAAACTTACAAATATTTGAATAAACTGATGCTCAGATATTTTATTTTAAGATGATAATGATAATGGTATTTTCTGATATCAATTTCCAGTTGTCACTTTATTATTTATAAGTATAATTGCTTATTTGTTAGCACTTTGTTCTTGTCTTCAGTAGCCTCACTTTACTTCTCTCAAGCTTTTTTATTTCATTGGGCATTTTAGTAACTTTTTTTTAACACACAAAAAAAGTCATCAAAAAATTGAGAACATTTTATTCTACCCATTCATTTTTTTATTATTCTTTATTTCTTTCTCTTGCCTATTGCACTAGCTAGGACTGTGAAAACAACGTTAACCAAAAAATGATGAGAACAGATAGATATACTTTTTGTTTCTCTTCTGAGGAGGAAAACATTTGGTCTATAACTATTAAGTATAATGTTAGCTATTTATTTTTATTATAGTATTTAAGATTGAGAAATTTTCTTCTCCTCTTGGCTTTCTGAGAGTTTAAATTACAAATGGTACTGAGTGTTGATAAATTTATTTTTTTCCCTGCAAGGATTGAGAGGATAATTATATATTGTACTTATATTTCAAATTGTAGTAATATTCAAAATTATATCAATTGGTGTTAAATGTTAAAAACAAACATACTTTATTAGAAAACCATATTTGATCATATTTTTCTTCTTAATTGATTGCTAATGTTTTGTTCAATATTCTTTAGTCCATAGTCCCAAAGTGTCATATGTCATATCCCAAAGCTATGACCTGTAAGTTTCTTTCCTCTTACTTTTTCAGTGTTGCTATCAAAGTACTTCGAGTATCCTCATATGACTAAGAAAGTACTCATTATATATCAGGAAATTTAATGGGAATAAAGGTATTTCTTTTCAAGACTTCATCTAATTCATTAATAAAGTTTTCTGAGTCTTGAGTTTTCTTTATGTCAAGGTTTATAATTACAAATTCATTAAAAATATGTGCTATTACTGATCTTTTCTTTTTATTCTTAACTCATTTTGGTAATATGTGACTTCTGATAAAGTTATGCATTTTTATCTACATTGCCAAATGTATTGACATAAAATATTTAAGAATATTTCTGGATTATTATTTCATATTGTAGGATTTGTTCTGATGGCCTCTTGTTTATCCTCAACTTCTACAAATAGTTTTCTTTTTTATTTCTGCTAAGTCTAATTAGTCATTTAAAAGTTGTTTTTGAGAATTTTACCCTTTTATTTCTTCCTTTGCACTACTCAATATATGTTAGTTATTTTTGTCTCCAGTGGAAAACTTACATTATTGATTTAAAACTTTTTTATTTTCTGATAAAACCTTTTAAAGCCACTATTTTTGCTGTATGCACCGCTTTAACTGTATCTCATAAATTATGTTACGTTGTACATTCATATCCTTCTAATTTATTTTTAAGAAACTTTTTTTTACAAGCGTATAGCTTTTCAACTATGAATATAATTACTCCATTTTGTTATGCTTAAGATTTTCATGATATGTAGTTTTTATCATTTTCCTTTAAAGTGGGATGTTGGTGAAAAGCATCTAATTTGACTGTCTTTTAGTTATTTAGTACATTTAATATAAATTCATTTGATTATTTAGAAAGTTGAATTTTGATATACTTTTATGCGTTCTGCTTTCAATATCACCTATCTCTTCTTTGGTATTTTTTCAATCTTTAATGCATTTTTTGGACCAAATAATTTTTAGTATTTTTATACTCTATCATCAGATTAATATGTAACCAAATTTCATTTAATATTGTCAGTGTTCTTTTTACTTTTTTCTCAACTGTTTAAAACATGCATCTTTATTATAATCTACCTTAAAATAATACCATAGAAATGCAAGTAATGTTAAACTCTTACACTGTTATACTTTCATTTCTACTCTTTTAACTCTTGATTGACTACTGTCATATGATTTACTTCTACATATATTATCAACTCTATAAATCATTGTAGTTTTTGCTCCAGTCTGTCAATTACTTATTAAAAGTTGAAAAAAAATTAGTTATCTAAAAGTATATAATGAATTACTACAGATGAAGAGGCTCAAAATAATACATATTTATTGTATCACAGTTTCTGTGCATTGGGAAAATAGATATAACTTTTTTAGATTCTCTTCTTTAGGTTTTCACACAAGGCGACAATCAAGGTAACATCAAGGAATGAATTATCCTGAGTGTTTGACTCAGCGAGTCTTAATCACTTGCAAGCTCACGTATTTGCTGGAAAAAAATGCAGCTCCTCAAAACTTGTTGGACAGAGGGTCTCAGTTTCAAGCTGACTGTTGACAAGGGAACATCTTCAATTCCTTGTCAGATGTTGCTCCAACGTGGCAGCTGACTTCATTCAAACCAAGGAAGGTGCTCATGTAACAGAGTCTGCAAGCGTACATAAGTCATGATCCCATGTAACCTAGACACAAAAGTGACTTCCTGAAACCTGTACAATTTCTATTCATGATAAGGAAGTCACACATTTTGTCCATATTACAGAGGAGAAAGATTACACAAAGATGTGAATATTAAAAGGTGGAGATCATGGGAAGACATCTTAAAAACTGCTACTATAGTGTATTTTATATTTATTTATATACTTATAATTTCTAAATATTTTCATTATCTATGGAGACACAATTTTCTATCATGTAACATTTTCTTTCCATGAGAATAATTTTCTGTAACATTTCTAATACTGTTGTTCTGCTTACAATGTACTTTTAATTATTATTTGGTTCTTTCTTTTTTATTTTCTCCAAAAATCCAATCATACTCCCATTTTTAAATTGTAGTTTCACTCATTTAAAATATTAAGTTATTTTTATCTTTATTCTTCTACTCTTTTTGTACCCTTTCCACATGTCTGTGTATATGTGTGTGTTTTAATACTTGAAAACACTTTTAATACTAGCTTTAACAATTTCTGTCTTCTAGTTTCATCATCTGTCTCATTTCTGGAATTCTTTGTGTCATATTAAATTTTTATGGATCATATAGTTCCGCTTTAGGCATGCCCACTGTTTTTTTAATCTCTGTTGTTGTTCGTTGTATTTTTATTATTGGATTTTGGTTTGGAAATATTACATAGTCTGGCTCTCAACTTTGTTTCTTCTGTTTTTAGTGCCAGACTTTTTTTTGGTACCAGCCTTTCTTTGGCAGGTAAATAAATTTTTGCCTGCCCAAAAGTTTTATACTAGGTTTTATCTACTTGCAGCTTGCTTCACTTTGTAAAGTGATTTTCAAAGGATGGGCATTTATTTTATTTTATTCTAGATGGGCATTTATTTATTTTATTTATTATTTATTTTATTTATTTTATTTTATTTTATTTATTTATTTTATTCAACCTAACTACTAAGACATATCACCCTCTATAGTCTCCATTGTATACTTCAAATGATTAAGTACTTTTTATTCTGATTAGGCAGAGCTCAAATGTCTTCTGCTTTGTGTAATTTCTGAAATTTTAGTTTACATCTGTCCTGTCATTCTTTGACTACCTTGTGGCTTTTCAATTTATATCCAGAGAAGGTAGAACCCAGCAAAGACTCAAACGCGTCCTTACGAATATTCATGGAGCCTTTATTTGCATAAGAAATAAAATCTTTCCTGCAACTTCTATTAGCCTCATCTTCCATACTTTTCTATCTCCATCTCTTTACCCCATCAAGTTTGGCAATTTGGATTTGGATTTCTTTTCCCTGTGCCTGCATTACAGGGGCTGTCTGTAAGTGTTAGAAAGCTGAAGCAATGAGAGGATTAACCTCATTTTCCCCTCTCTCAGAGATCACAGTTCTGCACTTTTGTCCATTGCCTAAAAATATTGTTTTATATATTTGCCTATTTTCTAGTAGAGTAAAGAAGAGTATATTTTTTCTCATTGGTCAGATATTCAAAAATTATATTTTGCTACAGTTTTTGTGAATATGCTTGTTACCATATCATTGAATTATGTTACGTGAGTGTTGAAAAGTTCTGAGTTTGTATGTTTATTTTGTATATTAGGAAACAACTTCGTGTTCTAAACGAGTCAGCATTCCTTAGAGAATAACACATTCTGTGATTAGAATAGATAAACATGAGTCATCTCTTTGTAGGTAAAGAGCAAGAATGGTTTTTAAGCTATCCAAAAATAATGTTTATGATAGAGTCCACCTTGAAGATATTGCTACTATTATTTATATAATTTAATGGTTTTAACTGACAAGAGTTGAAATAGCAGTTTCTTGTGAAAAGTGATCAAAATAGGGAAAATAATTTATTTATATAAGTAACATGCAATACTTCATGCTGTTCAAATTAAACACACTTTCATTAGTGGGGAATTTTTAGTAATTGTTTTTATGATAATGGGCATTATTTAGTTTTCTACCTTATATGCAATGAATATTTTTAAAAGACTAAACAGATAAGAACAATTAACTTGACAGTGAGGGGAGAGAGTGGACTTCAACAATTGTCCTTCAGTGACCTTGAATTCTATGTCTTCCAGTGGCACTGTATCTGAGAAATTAATCTTTGATTCATCTAGCTTATTGAATTAACTCAGAATGTGTTGGAGTTCTTAGGCATTTTTTGCAGTTTTCGAGACAGCAAGAACCTTCTAGCTGGAGCCTCTAGAACAATAAGAGGAATCTTTAGAAATTTAAGGATGAGTGAGTTTCTTGAAGAACCTGATTGTATCTCAACTTCCATTAGATGATGATGATTGGCAGTTGTCTGTTTTGAATTGAAACATTGCATATGCTGATCTCTGATTGAAGTATTATAATATATACCTTGACTCAGTAGTTCTCTATAAACAAAGTACCATTCATTTCTATATTATGAGAACTTTTATCATTTACCTGTTATGTTATTGTATTTTTCTCAATCACATCTCTCACGATACTGTATCATAGAGGCTAAATATAAATTAATTATTTTAACTGTCTCCCCACTCTAGTGAGAAAAGTGTATTGACATAAACAAAAGGTTTACATGAAATATATCATATATCCTATACTATATACTCTACAGAAATAAATTATTAAAGCATTGATTTTAATTTTATACAGTTCTGATTTTGTGGTGTTTAGGATCAAATATCATTTTTTAAACAAAGGCATTTTCTTCTACAATGCAGTTTAGTATGAAGCACAAAAGTCAATACTTTATATGACCGAAATCATGATTTATTGATGCAGTGTTTGAATAGCACAAAGAATTGCAAATTACAAAAGTAATTTCTTAGGCAGAAAGGAGAAATAACATCTGGATGATTTTAGCTCTAGAGAGATATATTAAAAGTTTATTTATGATTTATATAAATTGCATGTTTAGTTAAGTAATTTCTCCCAAACTAATTTTGATTTCGCAGTATTTGCAAGAAGAACTGAAATTCAAATAACATCATAGTTTTATATGAATATGGGTATACATCTGCTGCCATTATCTATAAATGATGGTTTAGTACACCTGGATAGGAGGAAGTAATTGTTACAGACTGAATTGTGTTACTCCAAAATTCACACCAAAACTCTAAATTCCCTAAATGCAGGTATGTTTAATTGTGACTGTATGTAAAGATAAGGCCTCTAAAGAGGAAATTAAATAAAAAGTTATTAGAGTTGATCTTGATTCAATCTGACTGGATCAAGAAAAAGAAATTAGGACAACCAGGGAGACACCATTTACTCACACAGAAAAAAATATCTCATAAGGACATAGGGAGAAAGTGGACATCTGCAAGTCAAAGAGAGATGCCTCAGAAGAAATCAAACCCACCAATATCTTAATCTCGAACTTCTTAACACTCAAAACTGTGTGAAAAATAAATTTTGATTATTTAAGCTATCCAGTCTGTGGTATTTTGTTATAGTGGTCTTAAACTAATACAGTAATTATATTCCTAAATGTTCTTAAATTCTTTATAATTAACTGTCATAGCTATGAATAAACACCAACTTATTGACATCCATTCTACATAAAATATTAATTCTACAATTTTCTCAGGTTTTGATATACATTTCATGTTCATTAGAATATAGCTTCCA
>NW_012123376.1:6715937-6726801 GCF_000951035.1 Colobus angolensis palliatus | reverse complement strand
CTCTGTGGGATTGGTGGTTATATTCCTCCAGCCAAACTAAGCTTCATAAGTGAAAAAGAAATAAAATCCTTTACAGAAAAACAAATGCTGAGAGATTTTGCCACCACCAGGCCTGTCTTACAAGGGATCCTGAAGGAAACACTAAACATGAAAAGGAACAACCGGTACCAACCACTGCAAAAACATGCCAAATTGTAAAGACCATCGATGCTAGGAGGAAACTGCATCAACTAACGAGCAAAATAACCAGCTAACATCATAAGGACAAGATCAAGTTCACACATAACAATATTAACCTTAAATGTAAATGGTCTAAATGCTCCAATTAAAAGACACAGACTGGCAAATTGGACAGAGTCAAGACCTGTAAGTGTGCTGTATTCAGGAGACCCATCTCACGTGCAGAGACACACATAGGCTCAAAATAAAGGGATGGAAGAAGATCTATCAAGCAAATGGAAAACAAAACAAACAAACAAAAAAAAGCAGGGGTTGCAATTCTAGTCTCTGATAAAGCAGACTTTAAACCAACAAAGATCAGAAGAGACAAAGAAGGCCACTACATAATCGTAAAGGGATCAATTCATCAGGAAGAGCTAACTATCCTAAATATATATGCACCCAATACAGGAGCACCCAGATTCATAAAACAAGTCCTTAGAGACTTACAAAGAGACTTAGACTCCCACACAATAATATTGGTAGACTTTAACACCCCACTGTCAACATTAGACAGATCAACGAGACAGAAAGTTAACAAGAATATCCCGAAATTGAACTCAGCTCTGCACCAAGTGGACCTAATAGACATCTACAGAGCTCTCCACCCCAAATCAACAGAATATACATTCTTCTCAGCATCACATCACACTTATTGCAAAATTGACCACATAGTTGGAAGTAAAGCACTCCTCAGCAAATGTAAAAGAACAGAAATTATAACATACTATCTCTCAGACCACAGTGCAATCAAACTAGAACTCAGGATTAAGAAACTCATTCAAAACCGCTCAACTACATGGAAACTGAACAACCTGCTCCTGAATGACTACTGGGTACCTAATGAAATGAAGGCAGAAATAAAAATATTCTTTGAAATCAATGAGAACAAAACCACAACATACCAGAATATCTGGGACACGTTTAAAGCAGTGTGTAGAGGGAAATTGAAGCATTAAATGCCCACAAGAGAAAGCAGGAAAGATCTAAAATCAACACCCTAACATCACAATTGAAAGAACTAGAAAAGAAGAACAAACACATTCAAAAGCTAGCAGAAGGCAAGAAATAAATAAGATCAGAGCAGAACTGAAGGAGATAGAGACACAAAAATTCTTCAAAAAATAGTGAATCCAGGAGCTGGTTTTTGAAAAGATCAACAAAATTGATAGACCGCTAGCAAGTCTAATAAAGAAGAAAAGAGAGATGAATATGTTTAAAGTAGATGAGGCTAAGTTATGATGCTCAGTAGGTTAGATGTATTAAATGCATATTTGACTAATGTACCATGGGTTTACAGGGATGTAACCCCATCATAAGTTAAGGAGAGAGGCATATGTATAACAAAGCAACATGCCCCAAAACTGAGTTGCTTCATCTGAGATGAGGTATAATGTTTCACTTAACAGTGCTCATCTGTTACTTTCAAACTAACTTGTATCACAGTTGTAGGAAAATGAAATTTAAGGACCTGCATTTATATAGATCAGGTCTTCTTCAGAAAAAAAAAAAAAAAAGTCACATTCCTATTTAGTCTCTACTTGTATCATTGGATTACATTTTGTTAATTTGGAGTAAGCAAAATTTGTTGTTGTATAAAAAATATACTTCAAGTGACTATTTCTTAACAACTCAACACTTTTAATACAGCATTATAAATTCAATGCAGTTATGGCATTGTCTTTTACAACCATGCAATCTAATGTCCGATATATTTTTCTGACGGGAGGAGAAAAGGAAATGAAAGAGATGTAAAAAAACGATGACAACATTTTGTTAGAATTACTCTCTCCTTATCCTTGGTATGAAGTTCCAAATGGCTTTAGGAATATTGTAGAAGACAAATCTTCCCAATGCAATTTGGAAGAAATCTCTTTAGACCTAGGAAACTGGCAACATGCATAGGTAGGAAATTTCAAGCAGAAAGAACTTTAGCAAAATCTATAATTGGTAATTGTTACATGGGTTTCAAATAACAGAATGGAGAGGAAGACATTGACGGCATAATTAATAGCACATTATTGACCTCTAGAATGGTGAGAAATAGCCATTGTGACAACTACACCTTTGGAGAATCAGGTCAATTTTGGATACATTCAATTTAATTAATGCTGATATTTAAATAATGCAGAGATTAGGGGAACCAAACCTTTCTGCATTACAAAGTCTGTGTGTAACTTCAATTCCCCCAAAATCTAACCATTAATAGCCTATTATTGACTAGAAGTTTACTAATAACATGAACAATTAACATATACTTTGTATGTTGTATGTATTATTTACTGCATTCTTATAATAAAGTAAACTAGTGGAAAGGAAATGTTAAGAAAATCATAAGGAAAAGAAATTATATTTACTCATCATAAATGGAAATTGATCATTGTAAGGGTCTCCATCCCTGTCGTCCTCACATTGAGTAAGTTGAGGTGAAGGAGGACGAGGAGCGGTTGACCCTGTTGCCTCAGAAGATGCAAATCCCTGTGCAGGTGGATATGCACATTTCAAACTGATGTTATTGAAGGGTCAACTGTACAGAAGTCCAAATTTTGAGTCAAAAATTATTTAAAAGAAGGCTGAATTGTCACTTTAGTTAACACCATAGAATATAAAAACAATTGACTGAAGGATGGGAATGAACTCAGCCAATCCCTGACATTTAAGTTCTTTTTAATGATATGGGCCAGAGGTCATAAGGAATTACAAGATATGAAGTGGCAATGTATACTAATCACTATGAGTAAAGAGAATATTCTAGAGTAAGTGGGGACATTACAGTGATACTGTGGTGAATTTTACCATTTCACTTAAATTGAGAATTGGAAAACGTCAATGCAGAAAACATTCTGGGGTTGTGTTTCCTAACCAGACTGCATAATTGAGGTGGTTATTATGTAGGGATCGAGGATTCTGTCTCTCTTATTCTCTAATTGGAGATCAGTCAAATTTACTCTTTACCCAATTTTAAGTGGGTATACTAAATGTGAACTTGTGGAACGGCCCAGTCCCTCCCTATAATAAATTTTAAACAATTCAGAAATCTGGGAAGGAAGCAAGAGGTCACCGCTATAATACAGGTAATGGTGAAAGTGGGAGCTTTGATTCTTACTAACTTCTTTTCTAATTTCCCCAGCTGATCGGTATGCAAGTCAGAAAATACATAAACACTGGAAGTGGACGATTAAGGATGAACACAATTGGTTTTCTTAATACCTTCAGCCATACTTAGCATGGTAAATAATGTACAATAAGGTTATTGACTGAGACATTTGTATTAAACTTAGTCATTGTATTTTCCATTTTATTTCTGAGTTCAGCTAAGAACAATTTCCATGTATGTTGAATAGACTTCAGGACACATTACATTTTTGCCAAAGAGATATTTGAATTTACTTTTGTACTGTCACAATCTAGTGGATCAAGACTTAGACTTGATAGCTCTTAAGGATAAATGGGTGTACTGCATAAACATTATCATAGTAATTGCTTCCTTGGGAAGCAAAAACACTAGAAGGTTTAGGAGCTTTAATTACCCATAGGACAAATAGGGGGTCGGTGATAAGTTTAGTTGTTTTTCTTTCTTTATAATTTGTATTTTTATGTCCAATCTTGAGACTATAGAGGAATATATCACTGCACAAGGAATGATATCCGTTTTACTGAATTTGGCCAAGTACAAGATGGTGCTGAAAGACAATGGAAATCAGGTTGCCACTGCCTCCTGCTATTTCAGTGTTTGATCTTTCTCTTATATCAATTGTAAAAGTGGATAGAATATTAATATTTATTTTTAAAAGTGACAATAGAATTCAGAGAGTTTAAAAGAGTGGGCATAGAGGTGAAATACAGATTGCATGTCAGTAATGGCTCGCTCTTGTTGCTTTGGAAGGACTGCTTATGAGACGGTCCTTATGGCATAATCAGACTTTCCTGTACTTACGGCTAGAATATACCCAGTTGACAGTTTCATTTGACTTGAAATAATGTTGGGTGAATACTATTTGCCTAAATTGTACCAATAGTATGAATTTTGGCTTTTCTCATTTAAAATAGTTTTTCTTTGCTACTTCAACTATTTTTGGTTTACATTTTTTGATGACATTAGTCAAAGACTTTGCATCTCTCTATATACTGATTTCAACCAGCTAAGACAGATTACCTAAAAAAAGAGGGAAATAAAACAGGTTTCTCAGCAAATTGAATCCAGAAAAGTGTGTCATGTCAAAAATATTGTTTAAATATTCAAAATAAAAAATGTTTAGCTTTTCAAAAATAATTTGAGAAAATATTCTGATGAGCAAAAAGGCAATAAAGTGCTAAAATATTTAGTATGAGTGAGTCTTTTTGATAATAACCTCTCAACATTCTCTAGATTCCATCACATTCTTGTGCATGTTTTTATCTCCCTTAACCAGGAAAGAACTTTTCTCCTTATACTTAGCAATAAATGTGTTCATATACATAGAAAATATAAAGAAATGTGACTTCTTCTCTACTAATACAGACATTTATAAAATTTAATCAGAGTCATAAAAGTAATTATTTCACATACAGGAATCTGATTATGGGTAACCAAACTCTAATTTTTGGTCTGGTATAATTTTACAATTTAACTTTAAGTAGAATTAGCCAATTTATTGATAATTTTATGTATTTGGAATTATCAGTCTTTATGAATGAATATATAAAATAAGCATTTATATATTTGTTTAAATCAAGTATTTGTTTAAATACTTCATTTCAGAGACATAATTTTGATAAACCATTTTTTAATGGTAAAAATATCTGTAATTATTGTATTCCAAGGGTAGTGGGTGTAGATTGTTGATTTGTTTATGTAGAGTAGTTTGTACTATACTAGAGTTGGGGTTTTTGTCCAGTAATTCCAGTAATGTAAAGCTGCAAGCTAAATATTATCAAGGTAATGTATACTTAAAATAATTGGTTATTTATATGTAATAATAATGTAAAGTTTTATAGTGAAATGCATATAGTAAATGTATAGCTTTACAGTATATACCATTGTTCTGAAGAAGTATGTGTAAAAGTGGTGGTAAACAATGTATCAAACAAGGATATGAGAATGAGAAAATTCAGTGTTGAATACTGGGACTAATGTTAGTTTTTCAAAATATTAGTTGCAATTTTTTATTACCATAAGCTTTGTGAAATGTAATGACCATGTAAAATTGTCTGTTTCTGTAAGATAAAAAAGAACAAAATTATTTTAAAAAAATATATTCTGGTAAGCTCAGAGGCACTGAGTTTTAAAAACATGTGGATAGTATCTAAGTAACAAAATCCTTCCTACTTCTTATGTCTGTGCTAATATTAAATGAGAAGGACAGACTATAAAGGTAATGACTAATAGGCTTAGTATGACCTTAAATGCATTCCCTTTACAATTTATTTGTTATGGGAAATTAATTGTTTCACTTTCATTTAAAAAATCATTTATCTGACTTTCTTAATGCACATTCATGTAAATTTTGGATAGATTCCCTTACTAGGCAAAGATATTCAGACTTTAACATCTAGATTTTTTCACTGCATACATCCAAAGTGTTAATTAGTAAAGCTTGAATTTCACAGACATGTATTTAAACCCAAGAAATGATATCATTTTTAACAAAAATAACAATCAACTAATAAACACAATATTTGAAGAAGTATCGGGTTGTTTAAGTGCTTTTACTTGTTTTTCCTCTTCTTCCTCTAGTGCCTGTATTATTTTCCACTTTGCTTTCATTCTCATTCTTAATTTCTCATGCTTTGAACTGGTATTATCCTCTTGGACACTGTCACAATTCAAAATCATTGCTCCTCTCCACTTCAATAGTGGACAGAAAGCATAGTGACTTCCTCTACAGCCATGGTTCAGGATTTAAATTCTGTCCTTTCCATCAAATAAGGGCATACCATATTGATATTATAACCAATATACAGGGTCTGTGGAAATATAAAATCCTAATATAGGACTTGGACACTATTCAATAAATTAGTGAATCAGTTAAAGAATTAATTTTTAAAAAGCAGCATATATATAAAACGTCAAATGGATTAACTTCCAAGGATTTTCAGTTAAATATGGAAGTAGGTACATTAACCTCCATTGTCCCCAAAATAATGCCAAAATGATACTAAAAACCATGAAAGCTGCAATACTCATAAAGGTAAAAAGAATGGTAGAAGAAACAGTAAGGGATAACAGTTATAAAAACAATTATTTTAAGATGAAGCATATGTAGAAGAGATGAAGAAACTGAGAATGTTACGTTGCAGAGGAGTTTATTAATGAGAATAAATAGAAGGTAAGGCATTTGGTTAAAAGCCTTGGGATTGCTTGAAAACCTTTAGAAATATATTGTCAAATGCAGATTTTACTTAACCTCCACAAACAGGACACTTCTGTACTAACCACGTGAAACATAAAAGAATTTGAAATGCACATTTTCTAGACTCAGTTATCTAAAGCACAACTGATAAGAAGAATAAGGCACAGGCAAAAATGGGAGGATTAGATACACAGTCACATGCTTACTAGCAGCAACTCTGCCTCCTTTCCCTTATCAGTAGATGAGAGATTCAGGCTTCAAATAACTTTTGCAAATAAACTCTGAAATAATAAAAAAAGAAACAGCTTAATTTATAAGAAACAATGAGCAAATCAGTGTCATTAAGTAAATGTCTATATACCCTTATGTTATATGGTTCAAGGTTTATCTCTGTCAGGAGACTATGCCAATAGGCAGAAGACTGGGTACTCTTATTCAGAAGTGAAGGAGAGTTCCACAGACTGAAACTATAAATGAGGGTCCCCAAATAATCAATAATATTAAGCCCCCAAATGGGCACGTTCTACCCATTCAGTAAAAATGTAAATAGTAGAGAGCAAAGTAAATTAAATATAGAACTAGAAAGAAACAGTAATAGAGCAGGTACAGAAGGAAACACAGGACATTAACAATGAATTTTACCTGGATAATATTTTTTAAATGAACAGAAAATAAGATTCAAACTCTATAATTTTAATATGACAACAAAATATATATCATAATATTAAAGTCTGAAAAAACTCTCAGAATAAAAAATTAAAAGCAAAAATTTCACTCCTCTCTTCTACCCTTTCTCCCCTCCAGTAACTATAATACTATTCTACTCTCTAACAATGTAAGATTAACTTTTTAACTTTCTTATATGAGAATATTCGGTATGCACCTCTCTGTGCCTGGATAATTTCATGTAACATAATTGTTCTCCAAGCTCATCTGTGTTAATGTGAATTACAGAATTTCATTTTTTTTAATGGGTATGTAGTATTCTGTTGTGTACACATAACACATTTTCTTTATCCATTCATTTGCCAATGAACACAGGCTAATTCCATATTTCAAAATATGGTTCAAGGTTTATCTCTGTGCCAGGAGACTATGCCAATAGGCAGAAGACTGGGTGTTCTGCCTTAGAGTATGGAATTACTATTGTGATATTCCCAACACAAAGTAATGATAAATGTTTAAGGCAATGACTATGCTCATTACTCTGATTTGATCATTACACATTACATACATGTATTGGAATATTACACTGTACCCCATAAATATGTACAATTATTATGGATCAATTAAAATAATAAAAAAGGAACAAAAAGCAAACATTCCAAAAGCTTGGCTAAAAATGCAATAAATCAAAGAGCTAAAAATGAGGCAAAGGACAAGAAAATTGAGATAACCAATCTCTGTGGTCCAGTATCCAATTACAAGATTCTGTAACGTGAGAAATGTTCAAAAATATTTTCACTGAATCTCCTCCATAATTATTTTTAAAATATCACCAATGATATATCTCTGAGAAATTTTATAACTGAGAGATTTTCTTTAATAGTAAAATATTCCAGAGAAAGGAAAATTGGATTGGAGAAGCAAAAGAGTACTTAGGATTCCTAAGAATAATACTAGAACTAGAAACCAATAGAATAAATGATTCAGAAATACTTAGTTGTAAACATTATTTTCAACTAAGAATTTTATACCCATGAAAAGGAAAAGGCAGAACAAAGGTAATTTAAAAGATCAATATGTTAAAACTTTATCTTCATAATTTTTTAGAAAACTGATAGATGGACTTTTTCTTAAAATGTCTAGAATAAGCCAAGAAAGAGGAAATAAATCAATGTTTGAATGAATAATACAGAGATCCAACACAGGAGTGATACAAATGAAAGTCTATAAATTTCACCTGAGGAGTAGGTCTCCAGAATGGAATAGGTCAATTTAGATCCTTATGCACATAATGAGACAAATATTTGAAATGTTTGAATTCAGAATAATAAAGATTGAAAACAAATACACAGTTTGGAAAGAAATAAATACATAAAAGACATGTAAATGAAATGGCAATTTTTAAATAGCAAAAAATTATAAGAAAATATATAGTGAATATTCTCAGTAGAAAACTTATTTGGAAAGATATATTAAAGCAAATACACAATAAATATTGGCTTCCTAAATTAATACATGAATAAATGAATGTATGATTATCAATCACAATCAATAAAAGAAAATCATCTTAAACTATACTGTGGAAAGTGACAAAGACTTGAAGTAGTGCACATATGTATCAAAATTATGGGCATAATTAAAAAATATATAAACAAAAATTAAAATTTTTACATTATCTTTATAAAAAAATCTGTGTTTACTTTTAAATTTTTTATAAAATTAATCTTTTGTACCTTAAAATCCAGAAGATTCCAGAAATGGTAGACAAGAGAAATCAAGGTGCGTTATAGAAACTGCCATGTTGATATAAATAAAATGTGATTAACCAAATTAGTAAAATAAGGCATTATAAAATGTAAGAAAATTAAGGATAAAATAAACATTGAAGGACTTGCTATTACCAAAGGGCCAGAGCTAGAATGAGGCAGGTGCAGCACTTGCCTGAAGTATAAAATTTGTGGTTTTTTCAAGTAACTTCATGACTAAGATGAACAATATTTTAATGCAAACTTTTTTTTGGGAATTAAAATGTAATCTAAAAAGGGCATGATAAGCAAAATATCACTTTTTAAAACTTTTAAATGTATCAGTGAATTATTTGTCATCACTACTATGTGTGTGGTAAGTGTGGAATAACATTTTATTACTAAGGGTAACTGAGGAGACTGAACCATAACTTCAGCAGGAGTGGTAGTGACAACAGGAATGATAACACTGACAGGGTCCAGGTAGGACAAACTTCAAGAGACTTACAGGTTATGATGTGTCCATTTCTGTTTAGTCCTCTCTCAATAGTGTTTGTGTCAAAGAGCTAGAAACTAAGAATATGAGCGTAACATCTGGTTTTTGGTGAGCAGTGGAGGACTTCCCACTACTACCATAAGAAATGACTGTTGTAGCAAGATAAGACTGTGAATCCTCCTGGCAAAGATGATGATGATGATGATGATGATATTATTATGCCTTCTAGTAGTCTGATCATCAATCAGGGTGATACAGGTTTGCACCTGAGAGCTCAATCTAGAAGTCTCAGGAATCATTACTATTGATCAATGGTTCACATTGGCCAAACATGTAATTAAAAGAAAAAAATAAAAACTGTTGGTAATTTTCAATTGTGCTCATGGTTCTTCTACATTATGGTATGAGATGAGGGGCACTGAGGAGCAGGGAAGCACATCTACTGCAAATCTAAGGATCCAAGGACCACATTTAAGGAATCTACAACAATGGTTATGTGAGGATATTGAATAAATCTCTATAAAAATATTAAGTCCAATTGACCCAAACTATCATTCCAGGGCTCTACAAATATACCAAAGGCAGAGAGAAATTAAAGAAGTATTTATTCATGTAAAACTTCATAGACCATCATGAATGTAAAACACTGATCTGTGACGTTCTTAACTAAGTCCACTCCTATTTTCCCATAGCTGATATAAGAATGTGGTGGTGCTCAAAGAGCTAAGATAAAAGAATGGGAAAACACAGTTTTGTCTTCTATTAGTAGTGAACTTGATAGGAAAAAAAATGAGAAAAAATCATCAATTTTCAAGTCCAAAGTTGTGGTCTTAGTTTGAGTAAGTGCAGACAAGTGAGCAATTTGACCAGGAGATCCTAAAATTAAAGACTCATAGAATGACTGTATATACTCCCCACAAATAACTAGTTACTGGGAAACTGCACACATGCCTGGAAGAAACCCAAAGGGGCCTGGCAGAGAGTGAAGGCTGTGGAAGACTTGACAAGTGACTGAACACTGAATGTGCCTCCGAAAGTGACACAGTAGACACTAGAAGCCTTGAAAGCTTGAGATGTCTGACTACAACCTCTCCCAAATCCTTGCGTGAACAATAAACTGCACAGATATAAGATTTATCCTTGGAAATCAGGTTAACACACACACACACACACACATAAACATGAATATAAGCATCACATAAAAACATCACTGAACATGGAAAAAGAGGAAATAGAGTATCGGAGTCCTAAGTTAGTTTATGTTCAGATAAATCATTTGGCAAAATAAAAAAAAATCAAAAGAATATGTGACCCATACTCAGTGACTAGAAATCAACTCTGTGTGGGCTGGGATGTTGGCTTGATTAGACGAAAGCCCACAGATATCAATAAATAGGTTTTAATTT
>NW_012123376.1:6713522-6715292 GCF_000951035.1 Colobus angolensis palliatus | reverse complement strand
ATAATATCTGTATTAAAGTTAGGTCACTCGTGTTTATCATGATCACATACCAATTATTTTCAGTACTGATTATATTTTATTTAAACAAATTTCCTTTTGGTTATTTTATTAAAAAAACATTCAGGCAACTTACTTGGTAAGAAACATTATTTAAATTAGGACAAACACGTGCAATTAAATGAGACTTTAAAAAGTAGAATGACCTCTGTAGAATTAAAATTAGAATGAATAATCCTCCAGCTATTATTATTTCAGCTGCAATATGTGTGTTTCAGTTGAAACACTTGGGGTTTCTAATTGTTCACAGCCAAAATCCATTTGATTTCTCTAATCTATTTTTCTTCTTTGATCTCCCATCATCTGCAGTACAGCAATGTATTAATGGTTTTTATTAATGATAATTTTTTGCCTACTATGGAAATTAATATCCAAATATCTGAGCCTTACATGTGAGTGTATAAAACCATCAGAGCTCTGAGCAAATGCCCTTTCTTTTGCATAAGAAAAGATTATCTTTTATTCTTAAAAACAAGGCTGCAATACTTAAGGATACACTATTACTAAGAGATAGGGAATCATATTTTGCAAGGACAAATTTGCTTTAAATGTCTTTAATATCCATGCTATGGATTGAAGTTTCTCAAATTGATGATCATGAACAGTTCTCTGAAATGTTATCTGAATTTATGCAGACAAAATTGTATAAATAAGTGTATAAATAAATGTGTCTATCTCTTAGGAGTGAGAGAGACAGGTCTCAGTGGAGTGCATAAACCCTAATAACATAAAAATCTAAATAACTCTTTGGGTGAGCATATATCAACCCAATAGTTTGTTTACATATATGTGTGCGTGTATATATATAAATGTGTATGTGTATATATGTGTGTGTGTGTATATATCTGTGTGTGTATATATAATATATACATATAATTCTAACTTTAATGGGTAGACTTAAACAACATATTCTATGTGACAGTGATTTGTCAAGGTACTCCAAGAAGGAACTTAGTATTTTGAGTAGATGTAGGACTTAAATTGCTGGATCATATGCAAAAAAATTCAAACCAAAAAAAATCTCATATCAGTTACCTGGGCATGAACCATTCTTGTTTTTTATTTTTATTTTTATTTTATTTTTTTATACAGGGTCTGGTTCTGTCTCCCAGGCTACAGTGCAGTGGTGCCATCTTGGCTCATGGCAACCTCTGCTTCTTGGGGTCAAGCAATCTTGCCACCCCAAACTTGGGAGTAGCTGGAATCACAGGTGTGTTTCACTACACTAGCTATTTTTTATTTTTTTAATTTTAAAAGTTTTATAGGGATGGGTTTTTGCCATGTTGCTCAGGCTGGTCTCAAACTCCTGGACTTAAATGATCCTTTCAAAGTGCTGGGATGATAGGCATGGGTCATTACCCCAGGTCTCTATAGGTATATTATTACATTGATCATACTTATGGCTTGAGCAAATCTACCTCAGTGAACAGGGCTTTGAGGGTATACGTGAAGAAATATTTATTTACCTGTTCTTTGCATTTCTTAAGATGCCCTTGACTTTACTAATTTCTTTCATAAAATATGTTTCATATGAATGTATAAACGTTATGTTGGGCCAGAAATCAATAATGAAATATTCCAGTCATTCAAAAATTGGCAATTAATCAGACTTTAGGACATTGTATAAATTGATTTATCATTTTAACGTTGATTGGACATAAGAATAACATTATTTCATGGAGAATTAGTAGAAACTCAATCTTCTTTAGCCAC
>NW_012123376.1:6659366-6713472 GCF_000951035.1 Colobus angolensis palliatus | reverse complement strand
TCAAACCAAAAAAAATCTCATATCAGTTACCTGGGCATGAACCATTCTTGTTTTTTATTTTTATTTTTATTTTATTTTTTTATACAGGGTCTGGTTCTGTCTCCCAGGCTACAGTGCAGTGGTGCCATCTTGGCTCATGGCAACCTCTGCTTCTTGGGGTCAAGCAATCTTGCCACCCCAAACTTGGGAGTAGCTGGAATCACAGGTGTGTTTCACTACACTAGCTATTTTTTATTTTTTTAATTTTAAAAGTTTTATAGGGATGGGTTTTTGCCATGTTGCTCAGGCTGGTCTCAAACTCCTGGACTTAAATGATCCTTTCAAAGTGCTGGGATGATAGGCATGGGTCATTACCCCAGGTCTCTATAGGTATATTATTACATTGATCATACTTATGGCTTGAGCAAATCTACCTCAGTGAACAGGGCTTTGAGGGTATACGTGAAGAAATATTTATTTACCTGTTCTTTGCATTTCTTAAGATGCCCTTGACTTTACTAATTTCTTTCATAAAATATGTTTCATATGAATGTATAAACGTTATGTTGGGCCAGAAATCAATAATGAAATATTCCAGTCATTCAAAAATTGGCAATTAATCAGACTTTAGGACATTGTATAAATTGATTTATCATTTTAACGTTGATTGGACATAAGAATAACATTATTTCATGGAGAATTAGTAGAAACTCAATCTTCTTTAGCCACGATATATAATTCTTGTATGCATTAAAGCTTTTAGTGTGAAACTTTGCCTCGATTATCCCCATACTGGTAGCATGATAGGGCATATGTCCTTTTCACGAGGAACTATGAGATTATTTCATTTAAAATTCAGGCTTGGCCTAGATACAAGGCACATTTCCCTGATTAAAGATGGTCTAAGTAGAGATTGAGTTAAGAGGGTGAGCATATTACAGGCAAGAAGACAACATTTTAGTATAGGTGATTGTTGAATGAGAGAAACATATAGGAGGGCAGGTTCTTCAAGAATAAATTTGCAAACAGTAAGTTTTATGTATTGGACAACTCAGAAATATTTAGCCAAATAAAGAAGATATCAGGAAACATTAGAAAAATCATGAATTGTGCCATTGCAGACCTGACATGAAATCTGTGTTCTACTACCTTTGTGATAGAGTTTCATATTTCTAAAATTATATTAATATGCAGTTTTTTTGGGAATCAAGGAGTCCACATGAGAAACCTCAGGATTAATATATTCCAATGTTAATACATATGCAAATACACACATACACATTAACATATATGTAATCAAACATATACAGGTTAACACATACATACACGCATATATATAGACACATGCTTCAACATATGTACATACATGTGTTGGAAGATATGCACACACATGCCAACATATATGTATGTACATACACACATACATATGATTACATATACACACATACTTATGCTTAAATATATGTACACATATATGTTAATGTACATGCACATACAAACATATGTTGACATATAAGTCATTACACACATATATAGATAATGTATATGTCATAAACACATGTTAGCAAACATATGCATATGTCAACATATATGCACACACATACATTTGTTAACATATATGTAAACACACAGTAAATGCTTACATGCATAAATTACATATATACACATTAATGCATGTGTACACACACAAATACATGTTAACATATGTGTACATATATACATACATACACACATTCATACTCACATGTGTATATACATACTTAGGCTAACATATATGTACTTATACATATGCATATGTTGACATAGACACACACATGTTAGAATATACATACACATAGGCACATACATGTCAACTTACATGCAAATACACACACATGTTAAGACATCTGAACACAGATGCTAAAATACAGAAATATGTTAACAACACACATAAATGTTAAAATATATGAATGTCAAAACATACTTGTCAACATACATGCAAACACACAAACATTAACACATATGAACATACACCCACATGCTAAAATACCTACACACATACATGATAACAAATAAGCACATGTAAGCATATTCACTAACATGCACATGTAAACATATGCACATACATACGTTTAAATGTAAACACATATGCATATACATTTGTATATGCAGGTAAATATACGGCATAATATTTATGTTGGTACCTATGCACATATATGCTAACATTTATGTGTGTAATTATGCTTATATCAATTTATTAACAGCATTAATGCATGTTAACACTTTCATATATGCAAATACATATCAACATTCATACTTGCATATGTTAACATGCACATACACCCATACACACTACACACATATGTAAATATGTGTGCAGATCTACACATGTATATGCACACATGTTGAGTAGTTACACTTATATTTTTTTAACACATATGCACATACATGTAAACATGTATGCCCATACAGCATAGATGTAAGTACACTCCCAAATACATAGGCTGACATGCACATACATATGCACATAGATAAGTTAACTATATGTGCACATTCTCATGCATTTAATATACATGCATGAACACGTAAATATATATTCACACACATACTTGCATATGCTGCATACACACATTTGTCTATATGTGTACATAAACAAATGCACATGTTAACATGCAGGTGAAAGCATACACATGCCAATATATATGACCCACCCATGTCAGCAATACATGCATATATATGCAAGCACACGTGAACATACAATATGAACACACGTAAACACACATGTTAACATGTACTCACACTCACATGCATATGCCAACGTACACATGCATGTTAACATGTGTGCCCACACGTAAACACACACAGTAAAATATGTGCACATGCACACACTTATATGCACTCATATGGTAAGTACATACATACATACATTCACATTGATGCACACATGCATCTTAACACGTATGTATGTGCACATAAACCTAAGTTAACATATACATTCATATACACATAGATATGTGTTAAAATGCATGCTTACATATATAAACATATGTTCATACAATAATTGCATATGTTTACATGCACAAATGCATCTGTCAAAATATATGCACATAAATGCACACATGTTAACACATATGCAGGTACATGCACACATATATGTCAACATGCACATGTACATATATTAAGATACCTGTATGTACTTACAAACATGTTGATATATGGAAGCACACACATGCATATGCAAGCACACACAAACATATATAACACATATTTACACACATACACATATATGTTATCATATTTCAAAATGCACACATATTTAACATACTTGCAATTGTACACATCGATGTTAAGATATATGCATATACATACATATTCATTTGTATGATATGGACACACATTCACATGTTAGCATGTGTGTATACACACATGGTGACATATGAACACACACTTAGGCATGTATTAACATGAACTCATAAACTTGCATATTTTGACATATATGTACCTACATATACCTATGCATATGTTAACAAAAGTATACACACAAACATGTTAAGGTATATGGACATACACCCATCCAAATTTTAACAGGTATGTTTAAGCACTTGCAAACACACCTATATACAGTAACACACATGTTAACACTTAGGTACATGCATTCACACATACATTATTAACACTTAAATACATACACACGTTAACATACATGCACATATATCCACACATACACATGTCATAATATATACCAACACTTGCATAAGCATGTTATCGCATATGCACACACATACATGTTGACATGCATGTATACAGTTACATACACATCCAGGCTAATATATGTACACACACATGCACATGTTAACATATATTCACATGCACACAGTGATACCTGTGAATATGTAAGTATGATCCTTCACACATGCATAAGTTAACATGTACGTGCATACATATGTTGGCATCTATGCACTTACGAGCATACATGTTAGCATGTATACACATACACATATGCATTTTTACATGCATGTGCACACACATGTGTTAAGATATTGGAACACACACATGTTCACTTGCACGTGTGTGCATAAGCCCATACATGTTTACATACCTGTCACTAGACCCCTACATTTTAACACGTGCATATGTATACCCACATACACATGTAAATATATATGCATGCACATGTACACATACTTTTGTCAACATGTACACACATAGGTATTATATCATTACATACACGCCTATGTTGATACTCACATGAATATGTTAACATATATTTACACACATACACAAATGTACACTATGTTAACATATATTTACACACATACACAAATGTACATATACACATGTTAATATATATGCAATTTCACATATAAATGTTAACATACATGCACACACATACACACACGTGTTCATATATATTTAGGCACATGCTTGAGTCATGATAACCACATGAATATTTTAACATACATTTACACACATAAACACACATTAACATGTATGTACATGTGCACATACTACTTAAACTGCTTGTGATTTTGCACATATATGTTAACATATGTTGATACATACAAACCTTCACATGTTAGCAGATAGATGTACGCCCATAGACATGATAAAATGTATGTATATACATACATATGTCAACATATGTGTACCTATACACATATTTTACTTATATACTTACATAAAGACACGCATATTAATATATTTGTACACAGATATACATATACCTATTAACATAATTTTGTGCACATATAGACATCCATATGTTTACATATGTATGTTGAGGTCTGCGTGTTTCCTAAACAAAGGGATGAACTCACAAGACAACACAAGACAAGACAAACATGGCGGCCAACCCGAACGACATGCTCCGCTTTATTTTATACCGTCATTTGTGGAATGTTACCAAGTCACAAGACACATTGTTGTTTTTCTAACCTTTTCATGACTTTCTGGATTTTCAAGATATTTACACATAAACAAGCCCCCAGGGTCTGCTGTTTGCAGCTGGCTCCTTTGTTCTCCCTGTTTGCAGGGAAGAAACGCCCTGCTTCATTTGCAAGAGCAGGACCTATCGGGAATGTCTCGTTTGCAAGCATGTAGTCCTCTACATATGTACATACATGCATACACATATTATGGTATATATACATACATTAATATACACACGTTGATATATATGTACATGCATGCACATACATGGTAACCTATGCGTGAGTTCATATGCACATACATATGTTAACTTGTATATAGATACGTATTGTACACATATCTTAATCCAGATATACTATACACATACATTGACGTGTATGTCAGTGCATAACCATTTACATATGTTTGCATATATGTATATACACACATACATCAGTTAAATACAGGTATATACACACATAAGCTAACATATGCACATAAACACTTATGTTAACACATTTACCCATACACACATATCTATGTTAACATATGAGTATATACACACATGCTTTAAAATATATGTACATGTACAGACATTCATGCTAACATATATGTAAGCACACTTATATGTTAACACAAATGTATACACGTGTGTGCATATATTTTATATATGCAGATACACATACATATGTCAATATCTGTGTATACTTACATATGTGTTTATGTGTGTGTATACACACATGTTATATATGTTCACATGTATATATATATTTTTTTGAGGCGGAGTCTTGCTCTGTCACCCGGGCTGGAGTGCGGTGGCCGGATCTCAGCTCACTGCAAGCTCCACCTCCCGGGTTTATGCCATTCTCCTGCCTCAGCCTCCGGAGTAGCTGGGACTACAGGCGCCTGCCACCTCGCCCGGCTAGTTTTTTGTATTTTTAGTAGAGACAGGGTTTCACCATGTTAGCCAGGATGGTCTCGATCTCCTGACCTTGTGATCCGCCCGTCTCGGCCTCCCAAAGTGCTGGGATTACAGGCTTGAGCCACCGCGCCCGGCCTCACATGTATATTTTAATATACATTTGCACCTGTATGTTATTATAAGTGTATATACACACCCATATTTATGTTAATATATCTTTATTTACATACACACATATATAGCTTAAATACACACATATACATGCCTCTATATGTGCATATATATACACTTACAAATGTGTATATATTTATATATAATATATATTTATTATATATGATATATATGTAGTCTATATGTGATATATGTGTAGTATATATAATATAAATTTATATATGTACATGCCTTGGCTCAAATACTTCTACATTTGATTATGATTTTGGGGGATTATTTTTCCTGAATATAATAGATATATTATATTAGACATGACAATCTATATATAAATTTTTTATTGGAAGTCATTAATATTTTACTAAATTATCCACATATTTTATATAGTTACAAGAATATATTTTAGAAAGAAATACTAAAATAAAAAAGAAAGTAACATTTGTTTTATTACCTAGGGGGAAACAGAAACAATATTCAAGCACACATAGACCTTTAAGACTTTATCCTCTTTTTAAAATTTTCCATCCTCCAATGTATGGCGTGTTTCTCTATCTTCTTGTCTCTCACTTACTGGCAATAACTTAATGTAGTTGAATATGGTTGACCAGAACAATACTATTGATCAATTTTATATAATTTATATTTTTAAACTATTACTTACAACAGCAGAATGCATGTTCTTTTCATGCTTATAAGGAATAGTCCCCAAAATAGACCATATTCTGAGTCATAAAAGCATTCTAACAAACTTCCTGTAATAGAAATCCCACATAGTATTTTTTTCAAAACATAATAAAATTATACTAGAAATCTATAACAGAAAGATGATTGTAAAATATGTAAATATTTGGACATCAAGTGATACATTTACTTGATCTAAATAAATGTATTAGATCTAATTCTAAATACTGTGTCCTACACATTCTAAATAATGTGTCATAGAAACTTCTCAAGTTGAACTAAGTGAACATGAAAACACAATATATCAAGGTTGTAGAATGCAATTAAAGCAGTTTTTAGAGGGAAATTAAAAGCATTAAATTCATATATTAGCAATATATAATGATCTAAAATCAATAATCTTACTTTTAAATTTAGGGAAGCAGAGAGAAAAGAATAATTTATGACTATAACATGCACAAGAAAAGAAAACTTTATTTAGCAGGAATCAACTAAGTTCAAAACCAAAAGAAATTGAAAACAATCAATGAAACCAAAAGCTGGTTCTTTAAAGCAATTAATTATATTGATAAGCTGTTGCCAAGATGACTAGAAAAAAAGAGAGAAAACACAAGCTAACAATTTCACAAACAGTCCCATAGCCATTAAAAGTGTAATAAGGGGATACTATTAACTACTCTATGCCCACAATTTGATGACGTGTGAAATGGACCAAATTCACCAAATACATAAAGTATAAAAATTTGAATGAGGGGAAAGAGGTAACCCAAATAGGATAAGTACCCTTTAAAACAAGCTTGAAAAAGTCCACTTTCCCTTTTGTCTTGTGAAGACACTCATAGAAGTTGCCAGAAGGAAGGTCCAGAAGGAATGGACCTTCACCACACATTGAATCTGCCAGAGGCCTGATCTTGGACTTCACAGCCTTCAGACCTGTGTGCAATACATTTATGCTGTTTACATATTGCTCAGTCTATACTATTACTGTTATAGCAGCCCAAACTAAGACACAAATTGGTACCAGGTCTTGGGCTATCTATCCTATGCTTGTTTCACCATGACTTCTTCTCTCTCTCTCTCTTTTTTTTTTTAGTCATCTTGGCTAGAGCTTATCAGTATAATTTATCTCTTTAAAGAACTATTTTTTGGTTTCATTGATTTTCTCAATTTTTTTTCTTGGTTTTCCATGGTAACCATGGTGTTTCAAATGACTGTGAAGTAATTTGACTTCACAGGCTCACAGCTGGAGGGGAATTTGCCTGAGGATGAAACACATCTTTGAGTCTCACCCATATCTGATTAGATAATTTTAAGAAGACTTACACTTTGAGTTCATACTGAAATGAGTTCAGAATTTGGAGGCTATTAGAATGGCTATTAGCATGTGAGAAGGGCATTAATTTTGGTAGGACCAGAGCAGAATATTACGGTCTGAATATCAGTATTCTCCCCCCAAAATTATTATATTGGAATCTCATATCCAATATTAAGAGTTGGGGTCATTAGGAAGTGATGAAGTAATAAGGGATCTACTTTCATGAATGTGATTAGTACCTTTATAAAAAGGCTTGAGGAAATTCCTTTGCCTTTCTGCCATGTGAGGACAATCAATGGAAGGTGCCTTCTATGAGGAACTGAGCACTCATCAGAGACCAAATGTGCTTGATCTTATACTTCCCAGTCTCTAGAACTGTGTGAACTAAGTTTATGCTGTTTATAAATTACTTATTCTAAAGTATTTTGTTATATTATTGTTAGATTACAACAGTTGCTTGAATTTCTTTTACAAATATCTCCTTGAACTAACTGAATATTCAAATCAATTTTCTCTTGACCCAAAGGTAAGGCACAATCATCCTATTAATTGTTCCGTTTTTGTAAAAAGCAAACTCCTCAGGGGGTCTCTTTAAAGTCTTCCCATGGTTTCTCTCATGGAATACCCCTACAGACCTGCTTCTTACTTTTGCAGGACTCAAAGCAATAATATAAAGCATTTAGGTAGTTTTGATGTTGTGTGTACCAAAGTAGGCCTTGCAGGAGGATTAAAATATATGGGCCAGGAATTTGTACAATCCACTGTAATTTACCAACTCATAACTCTGCAGACATGCGGGTGACAGAAGAATTGCTACAATAGACCTTCAGAGCATAAGCCAGAGTGGGCTACAGTTCTTTAGGTAACAATGATTATTGCCCCTTTATAGACTGCTTGATACAGAGCTAATGTGGGGATCTTTTTTTTTTCTTGTATGGAATTTACGCTTGACTATTTGCTGGGGAGAAGACTAATGATGCAAGTTGCATTTTATTCACTAGTTTTGTTTGATTTATATTTTTGCATGATATTATTTATTTTTATTTATCCATGCTGACAAGAGAGAAGAAAAAGCATTCTAGATATGAAAACAACACTTGCAAAATGTGAAAGTGATATGTGTATTTATTTGAATGAAATATAAAAAATTGGGCAACATGTTTCATGTTAGTAAGAAAAGCACTTTTCAGGCTCTTTTTCCTTAGACCAAATAATCTAATATTGGTGTTACTCAGGGTTATTCTCTACTAGGAAGCATTCATAAATAGATTTGATTAAGAGATTCCAAATAATTGACACTTTTGTGTGCAACATACATTATAAACTTGAGGAATGAAAATGTCAACACATAGAGGACAAAATTGCATTTTGAGAGAAAATTCCAGGACATGGTTCATGTATGTGAATAAGTGTTTTCCTAGTTATTAAACCATGAATTAAATAGCCTTAAAAATAGGTAGAGATTTCTGGCATGAAGTAATACAGGGGAATATGTATTCTAGGCACAACATTGTTCCCAAGGGAAGCAGGAAATAAAAAATCAGGTGAAGAAATGTCTAGTTTCTCTTCAAAACTCTACTTTCCATGTTATTTTCTCTGTTTTTGAGAGTGTAGTTGAATGAGGGAATAAAGGTAAAACATATTAGAAATATTGTCTATGATAATAGATATATATGGTAAATATAAATATTGCCTATGATAGATGTATAATATTATTTTGAACTCTTTTTACATGCGACAGAATATGGAGAGTGGGGAAGAATCATCCCTCATCTATGAGATACGGAAAGAATTAGTTTATCATAAATGGAACACGAATCCATTTGACTGTTCCAAGGGGGAATGAAAATGTTCAGTAAATGTGATGCAGTGGAAGTGGAAACATGTGTCTTGAGCAGAGCATGTCTTCTGACCATGAGTGAAGAACATTGGGATATATGTGAGTGTATATGAATATTAATATGGAGAAAAATCAAATTATTTTATATAAAGGGAGAAAAAGAAAATAAATATATAGAAAGAGAAAAAAGTTTGTGCCAAACTAATTTTGTCATTTCATGTGTTTTTTTTTTTCATTTGTTCTTATTGGTCGCACATAACAATTTTGGTAGATAAAGTGGGCATTCTATTGTGCCAACTTCATATCATTGTTTACAATCTTAATTAGGTCACTGTTGATTATCTGCAAGAATTCACTTGAAATTGCTTTGAAGCCTTTTCCTTAGGGTTTTGCCTGGGTGTACAAGGAGTTTCTCCCTAATTACTATTCCATAGATTGGACTCCTTGCAGACTTGTTTTCCTGCTAGTAGATCTTTTCTTCATCAAATATTTATTGGAGTTCACACTGTGTACAAGGCAATGTACTATGAAGTAAAGAAGAAGGTAAGGAGTGAGTCAAACAGATGTGCTCACAGGTCCCATCAGGTTAGCAGTTTGAAATAGTCACAGGGCATATGGTACAGAGAAAAAAAAAATAACACCAAAATGCTACATATAGAATTGAACATTTTTGACAATTCTAAAGCAAGTTCCATCATTTCCTATTTCTTCTTCCCACAGCTTCAATATAGTATTTTTTCTTTTTTTCCCCCTTTTTGGGTAATTCTTAGGATTTGCAATAAATCCAGTATGGAATGATTTAATTCTTCCCTAATTCCATCTGTTTCAGTCCAAGTGACTTCATCTAGTATCATTTCTAAAGCAAGTAAGAGTCTTGGTATTGGAATAAATGAGGCTTATATAATGTGCTTCTTCTTCTCATTTTTGTAAACAAATTCATGCAACCTCAAGTGGACTTAATAACTTTGATATGCCCTAAATCAAGATAGAAAGAAGCATAAGCTATAGTGGAAGGAGAATTCATTATGTTTTAAAAGACTGCCTGTTTTGCAAAACAAATTATTACTCACATGTCAAGTTAGTTGGAATATGACATACTATTTTTTTCTAATGATTGTTAAATGAACTTTACATTTTAGAAATTCATCAACTATTTAGTAAGGAGTATTTTAACAAAATTATATGTTCAATAACTGTTTCAAGCATGCATTCCTAGATCACTGTGCTCAAAGCTGACTTTAGTGTGGGCGTTAGAGTCATTAAAAATATTTTAAAGTATTTTTTCTGCTTGTATTTTGGTATGAAAGAGGAAAATACCCTGAATGCATTAAAGGAAAATAAGAAAATGAGGGTATCCTGTGTTATTCGTTGCCTCAAAATTAAAACTGTTTAAATGAGGTTTTTCTTTGGGTGGGAGGCACTTTCTCTCATCTCTCTGTGACTACTCTTTTGAAAGCTATGTGATTGATCAAAGGCTTATTTATTTTATGAGTGGAAAGTATAGTGAGAATCAGTATATAACAAATAGTCTCCTAACCAATGAGAGGGCGTGAATCAATGAAATAAAAGATTTATCAAATGCTTACAAAACACTCAACACAGTAAGATGAGAGTAGGGACTTTGAGAATTCTTAAAATAGGGAATTCACAAATTAAACCCTCATGCATTACACATTATGAATGGAAAAGATGTCAGTTGCAGGCATGGTTGTTCTTCAACAGCCCTGAAAAGTAAGGAACTGAAGATTCTATACTGAGAGGAGTACTAGGAAAATTAAAATCCAAAGCAAATATTTATTCATCATAGGAAGAACAATAGGGTAGTACACACACTGTTCATTCTCATTTTAGAAACATTTATTATAAGTTTAAATATAGACATGATGGCAAGAAAACTCATCAGGAGTCAAACCCAAGATTTTAAAAAGCTGGTGCCTTCATACTTAGAAACTTGCCAGTTTGAAATAATTAACTTTATGATCCTTTATAATTATAAATCTTGTTACCAAAAAGAAAATTGTAGAATATGTAATAGATTGAGTACTGTTAAAATTTTTATTTGTGAATTTGTGTGTTATGGCAGTACTGAAGATGATTAAAGATCACAGTTATTTCAAAAATTACGCTTGGAAATCCAGCATCCATTGTCACCTGTTGTTCTGTTTCAACTGCTTTCTTTCCTCTCTTTGTACATTTTCTTAGTGTGCCTAATTAGTTTTCTATTGAAAACCAGATATTATACAAAGTATAGAAGCACTGAATTATAGTGTTAATTTGGTTTCTCTATAAGCTAAACCTGGGACAAGAATTTGAACACAGTTTATTTGAGCACATTTGTGCTTCTGAGCACAAATGCCAGTAGGGTGAGTGAGAAAGTAGGAGAAGGAAAGGAAAGGAAGTCATTGAAAGTTGAATTATCACATTAATCACTAGTATGGGAAAGTATAGTGCAATCCCACTGATGAAGCAGGAAATAATTTACAACATGCACCTTGGAGATATTCCATACAAGGGCAGGGGAACCACAGTGTTTGTCACTAAGTAAGGTCTGCTTAGGGTAAGGCCCACCCATGCTGGCCTGCCACACAAACACTAAACCAGTGGGATCCTATGCAGGTTTTTGCATCTAGAGAAAGGATTGATTTAAAGTAAAATAGTTCAGATCCATGGAGATTGGTAGGGAACCAAAATCATCTGCTACTGTGATGTTAGCTTTCTCCTGACAAGATCCACTTTAAGTTATATGAGGCTCAGAATGGATTAAATTACTTTAATCTAATTAGAAATCAAGGCTGGTTTTCAGTCCTGGTAAGCCTCAGTCTATCTGGAAAAGCTGCCCACAGAGTGGATATCCCTGCAGTGATCCAGATTTAGCTCCAGAGGTCATTGTTTCCTAGGCCCCTCATTGTTTTTTCCTGAACCCCATCTCTAGGCACCTTGGTACACAGTAAGACTTCTGAAAACCACTGAACTTTTCAGCTACTTTCAGCTTGGCTCTTTATCCTCTAGGCCCCTACAGAATTATCTGCAAGTGCTTGGAGTGGAAAACAGTTGCTGAGTTTAAGTCCCACTCTTCTGTGCCTCCCTTCTTCTAGGGACCTTGAATCCTCTGTTTGGGGATGCTTGAATTTCAAGTTGTTTTTCTACTCGGCTCGGTACGGATGCCACAGCTTTGCCAATTTTTCTGACTCTTAGCAGCATCTTACTGCCCAGTTTGTCAGCAAATGCTTTGAGAGCAATAACAGAACAGATCACAGGGGAAGGGAACATTGGTTCACCTTTGTATGATGCTTCTTTACCTGGGACCTAGCTGTTCAATGTTTGCTCAATGTCATACAGATTTTTTTCCCATTTTTTTTTTCTGGTCTGAAACTGCTACAAGCAACTTCATCATATCTATAACAGAAGTCAAATCTAGTAGAAGATAAATTGAAAGATGATTTTAAATCTTGAAAAACAAACAGCAGACAGACTACATATTGAGAATAGAAAAGTAGCAAGGGATTACCTGTTTTGCATAAGGCTTTCATCATATTCTAATATATCAAAATATACACAAGTCTGTGTAAGTTTATTTCTGACAAAGGCTACCATCTTCTTATATGCAAAAGTTTCAAATATACTTCATGTCAATATAGGGCTCAAAAGCACTATGTTATTTTTTAAATAATTTACACATAGTCATAGTCTTCTCTCTAAGGAGTATTTCTCAGAGCATGTTTAGGAACTCATTGTCTTTTTTCAAGGTTGAGAAATCAATAGAAAAAGCATCAGTTGCTTTTGGAATGCTTTACTGACATATTCGGTTACATGCTTTGTCTGTCAAGAGATTCCAATCAATATTACATTGTTTCATGGCAAGTAGATAATACATCATTAACAATTTTTGAAGGTAAATAATTACAAGTTTCACATTGAAAGTTGAAATGTATAACAAAAACTCAGGAGGAGTTAATTGTGATAAAATTTAGAGCTGCATGTATTTTCCTGCTTGCGACATTGAATTGTTAAGCTTGCTTCAGTACCTATGTTTGTTTAATTTTCATTATCATGATTCCCAAGAGGACATTGCTATTTTACAGCCTTCATACTCACAATAACTAAAGTCAGCCTTTGTGAAAGAAGTTAAGGGTAGGGCAATTGAATTTCTGCAATACTGAGTCAAGGGCACAGGATAGGGCAATGTCCGTACAATTCAGTCTAAAAAGAATCAATGCTGGATATCCAGGTATTATACTATTCTGAATTGATAGAATTTAAAATATATCAGAACTTAATTATAGATGATTTCTCATAAGAATGTAGCTTGATATAAAAGTAAAATTATTAAGAAAAAGCCCTCCAAGTTTATAATTTTATGTCTAACCCAGTGATGTCTTCAATGCTTGTTCACACTGTTATAAGAAAAACAGGCAGTTTAAGAATGGAAAATGTCTTGAGTTGGTAGACAGAATTAGAAGAGACAGCTGTGGTTCTATTACTTGTACAGCCTTTCCACTGATGAGTTCTATGACCTCTAGCTAGTCACTTAGTACTTTTCGGCTTTAATTTCCTTTCTATGTATAAAAAAACGAACAACAAGACTTGTTGTAGATATTGCTATATTCATGGATGAAAACTGCCCATAAGGGCAAAGAAGTATAATTAAATCTTGGCATTGTTCCTTTAAAAATTAAAATCCCATTAAAAAGTAAGAAAGTCTTAAGCAACCTCATTAGTGCTAGGCTGGAAAGCAATTAAGTATATTGTTTCACCCCTAAAAACATCCCCAGAAGATTAGCTGTGCCCTGTATTGCCAATGATATTTACTGATATAATTGATAGTGGAAGTTTGTCGAACAGTCTCTTTCAGTGTTTATTCTTCATTTCAAATATCATTCCTAAAATACTTATGGATTATTTGGCTACGTAAGTTTAAAAATTGGAGTTTATTCGAAATCCAAGGAATTTAAAAAGCAAAATAAGTGGTATCTAGATGAAAACAGAAATTATATTCCTAATCATTTAAAGCACATAATTCATTATACTAAGCAATTATTCTAAAGTCTGTTAAGCTAGCCAGTTTTCCTTGCTGATACGTTGTTTTTAATATGTACATATTTTGGAAACTTTGAAACCTGAAATTTCTTTGAAAGAAGAATGCGTATCACAAAATTTGTTTATTTAATGAGCTTTTAATTCAGAGCAGCAAATTTTTTGAGAAGTAAAACATTTTCAAGTTTGTTTTTATAAAGAATACCTAATCAATATTAACTACTTCAGTTGATTAACTCTATTTCTATTTCTCACACCTTCTGGTAAGTATAAAATTCTTAATATCTTCCTATAAAAAACCAATACCTTAGAACCATATTAAATTTAAATCAATCGAAATAAAAATTTATACCTTAGGTCAGTATTAATTTTAAATGAAATAATTTTATTTCATGGATAGTTTTAATTCAAAAGATATTTCTTCAATGTGTATAATCCAAAGTACATGATATACAACTGGGGGAAAGATTAAAGATAAGTCTGATGTGTATTCAATTCCTTGGCTATATGTTGAACATTTACTGTATTTCATTGAATTTAAGACATCATTGATTTAAAAATGCACTATTCTGCATTTCACTAAGAAAGAAAAAAAAAACACTAACAAACTATAACAAAATGATTTTAACATGTAGAATATTTATATTTTACTTAACTAATGCACTATTTTAGACTTATCAAAATATAGATTTGGGTCATAGAATTTTGATCATATATGTTTTTCCCAGAGGATCTTGATGTATCATAAAATAATAAAGTCAAATTCTTAACATGTAGATTTGACTCTTCTGCATCACTTTTCATCTCAGTCAGTTTCTGTTGTTTTCAACACAATATATTATTTACAGTCAAGAGAATTAGAAATTGAGAATATTCTTTTGAAATAGTGATATATCTACTTCTTTGATACCAACTTATATATGCAGTAGAATGGAAAGCTAATTATCTAAATTAAGGAGAAAATAAATTATAGGCTTTTTAGCTTGTTATTATTGTATACACACACATGCACATACACACACACGCACATACACACACACACACACACATATTTTCTCCCACAGTAAGTCCAACAACATGAATGTGGGTACTAAAAAAAAACTCAGTGATTTAATTTTATAAGATAGAGTGTTATGTATGATTGCTCAAATACCGTACTTTTTTCTATTCCAAGAAAACAACACAGCAGACAACTTGTGTTATGTCCTCATTGTCTCTTAATTGACACAGTTTTTGACATACAGTTTCTTCAGTAAATGTTAACCCATAATGATATTCCTCTTAGGATTCCTCAAGAAATATTATCCATTGCCCAAATGCTTTAAACCACCTATAAATTCTGGTAGATGCTAACAACTGGCAATAAATTTAAAAATAGGTAAAATGGTGAAATCACTTATTAAACAGTGTTGAACAAATTTATCTACTGAAGTACTTTTCAGACATTTTAAGATGTGACTCTGTGTTGTATATTTTAAGTGACTACAGTCAGTATTTATCATTCATTCTTTTACAGAGAGAATATACAAGCATTTTCCTCTTTTAATCAAGTATACATATTTAGCACAGCAATGAAGCTATAACAGTCAAAAAGAGAATTTTCTCTAAAATATTCTTCAAAATAACTCACCTACATTACACAAATGCTGAGCACCAATTGAGACACCAACAGCAATTCTCTCAAGCAGCAAAGAATTAAAAATTGAAGGAATAAGAATAATTGAAAAAGTCATTGATTTGGAACGGAGTGTTGTCAAAAGTAAAGAGCTAGTTTGTAGCACTAACATATTCAAGGAAATGATGTTCAATTGTTTTCAGTGACAATCAGCAGGAAGGAATCAAGCACCTCATAGCAATTACTGACTTTCTGCCAGAATCCGTTATAACATTGCCTTAGGGAAGGCAAGATAAGTAATATTCTAGCTAAGAAGTCACATCAAGGAAAATGGGAAAATGAGAAAGAGGGCGGCAGTTTTAACTCATGAAGCAACCTCATGATTAAAGGTTTCTTGCACTGGGAAAAGAGAATAATTGATTTAATATGTAATAATTGATAATTAAAAACAATAATTTTTCTTAGTAAAATACCATATTTTTTAAATTTTAAGATGATATATATTTAATATCATTTTTAAGATATCGAGATAATTTAACAAATAAACATACACAATGTTAAGAATCTGCATACAAATGGTAGAAAAATGAGTAAAATATAAAATACTCTGATTTTTTTGTTTGTTTGTTTGTTTGAGACGGAGTCTCGCTCTGTCCCCCAGGCTGGAGTGCAGTGGCGCAATCTCAGCTCACTGCAAGCTCCGCCTCCTTGGTTCACGCCATTCTCCTGCCTCAGCCTCCTGAGTAGCTGGGACTACAGGGGCCCGCCACCACGCCCGGCTAATTATGTTTTTTGTATTTTTAGTAGAGACGGGGTTTTGCCGTGGTCTCGATCTCCTGACCTTGTGATCCACCGGCCTCGGCCTCCCAAAAGTGCTGGGATTACAGGCGTGAGCCACCGCGCCGGGCAAAAATACTCTGATCTTAATGAATTTACTATATGTCATTAGATTCAGAGGGTGAAAATTCAATTTGGGGCAAATACATTCTGCAAATTCTGTTATTATAATCTCATGATTATAGCAAACAATAATCATGAGAAAATAAGTAAATAGATATAAATTATAGTCAATTTTATCAGGAATATCATTGAATTAGAAAGTGCTGTAGCCATTAATTTTAGGTCTTATAATTAAAACATACAAGAAAGATATTATTGATCATCAAATACTTAGAATATATAGAATATATTTATTTTTAAAACCAAGTTTACTTAAAATAGTTCCTAATTATAAAGTACTCATACATCATAATTTGGAAGTAAGTGATTATTATACCCAAGTGAACAGTATCAATGATTATAAATTTATCTATCTGTATACTGTACATATCTACATACATATGTATATCTATCTATATCTGCAAATATATATGTATATATATGTGAGCATACACACACACTGAAAAACGCTGAAAGTCATCTTTTTTTCAAGAAACGTATTATTTTCAAGAAAGGTAATTTGATGTAGATGTTGGACAGATTATAAAAAATAAAGTTTAATAAGGCACAAATGCACGCATATACACAGATGCACACACATATATGTACACACATATACACACATAGTGTGTGAGAGGGAGAAAGAGGGCAGGTGGGTGTGCAGAGTTTAACAGTAATGAGAATAACTTTATTGAGAAAGAAGTTAAGATGTGGGAAACATAAACTTGAGTTTCAAAGAGTCAAGAATCATATAATTATTTATGTTAAATGAACACTTTTTTTCTTCTTTTAGAAGGAAGGAAAAAAGTAAAATCACTATGTTTCCTTGAAAATTACAAATATGAGAAGTAAGAATTTTGTAACTACATATGACTAAATAATGTATTTTAATTTTTTGTCTGTTTCCCTACATAGTACATTGGAAAATCTAAACTATCACTCCTGCTATATTAAACCCATTCTCCCTCCCTCACCTAGACATTGAATACCTCTATAAAACCAGTAAATTCTGGAAAATTACAATTGGGTAGTACACAGAAATGCTTAGGTATAATCCAATCAAATCCAAACAGTAAAGTCCCTGCCAATGAAATTATTTAGCTAAAACTGCATAGTTACTTTGTGATTGGAGCTTCTGTTTCTCAGGCCTTCAGACCAGCTTTTCTAACTTTTCAGCTTGCAGATGGCAGATCCCGGTACTTCTTGCCCTCCATGATCATGTAAACCAATTCTCATAACAAATCTCTATCTCTCTCATATATTCTGTTTCTCTGGAGAACACCAACTAATACACTAAGATTGAATGTTTTGTGAATGTTTTGTATTGAAAATAATACCCTAAAATGAATGAATTTCTCTGAGAGATTTACAGTAATTCTTAGGTGATTTTTATATAAAGTATATATACATTTTTTCAATTTTTTATTGTGATAAAGCATATCTAACTATTTATCATCTTAACTATTTTAAAGTGTATAGTTAAGTGTTATATATATTTATGTATACTTTTTATATTATTTAGGATTCAAATTATCAATTTTTAGCTTTAATTTTAAAATTTTAAAGTAGTCAGGTTTATAAAAAATATACATATATATTTTTGGCTTGGAATCATTTTCCATATAGTTGGAATAATTACTCTCCGTTCAAAGTATATAAAAATATTTCACTATTTAAATATTTTTTACACATAATTTTTAATCGCCTGAAGTTTTTATTTATTTTTAAATTTTATGAGTCGGAGAGTTTATTTGATTTCTTTTCAGATAAATGATCAATTATCTCAATATCATATTCTCCCTGGTTTGTAACATCTCAACTATTCATTTACGTGTGCATATGTTTATAAAAATTATTTTGTGTTCTATTGTTTTTCTTTCCTATCTTGTTCAACAGATTCAATCATGGTAGCTACCTAGCTTTGGATTTTAATCTATTTATCTGGCTTAATATGCACTGGAATTTCTGAATCTAGGGTTTATTTGCAAAATTTCTGAAGAAAGTATCACCCATTATATATTCAATGTAACATTTTCACATTATTATTATTATTATTATTATTATTGTTTTTTGTTTTTGAGACAGAGTCTCTTTCTGTCACCAGGCTGAAGTGCAGTGGTGCGACCTCGGCTCACTGCAACCTCCACCTCTCATGTTCTAGCGATTCTCCTGCCTCAGTCTCCCGAGTAGCTGGGACTACAGGTACTCGCCACCAGGCCCAGCTAATTTTTGTATTTTTAGTACAGACGGGCTATCACCATGTTGGCCAGGATAGTCTCCACCTCTCGACCTCGTGATCTGCCCACCTCCGCCTCCCAAAGTGCTGGGATTACAGGTGTGAGCCACTGTGCCTGGCACACTTTTATTATCTTTATGTAATTCCAGTTATATTTATGTTAGAAATCTTGACTACTAACATTAACTGCACTCATGCCTATCAACATATTGTTTATTTCTATTCATTTTCTATGATGTATTCAGTTGATTAACATATGTTTTCCATTTTACTAATTTCATGTTCAGCCTGATCTAATCTATTATTTTATCAGTTCATTCATTGAGTTTATAATTTCAGTTATTAGGTCATTTTATGTTCCATATCTGATAATCCCAGTGTTCACAATCCTTAGTGTTGCTATTGTTTTCCTAAAATGAGTTTGAAATGGTGGAACTAGTGATTTCTATATTACATAGTCCACTTAGATTTAAGTTTTATGCTGGGAATTTTCCATATCACGTAGGGTTTATTATATTGTATTCAATAGAAACCATAAAAATGGTTTAACCAGTAGAAACCATAAAAATGGTTTAACTAGGAATAACCAGTTTTATTATTTTTTTCCACTTAATATGAGGACAGGAAAACATTGTTTTATTGTTTTATTTAGAGGTGGAGGGGTTTTGGAATTCCTATTTAATGCAGAATTCTCAAGCTCACTTTAATTAAATCAGAATATGCAAGTTTTAAAGTAGTCTTCCACCACATAAGGCTGTTCTTTCCCAAAGCAATCATTTCCTGGCATTAGGTCTCCTGTTCATTTTCTATTCTGGTTTTAGTTTTACTGAATTATTTGTGTTCCTTTGTCTATTCATTTACTTTTGTATAAACTTTTGGTGCATTAAGTGTATGTTTTAGTTTATCTAAGTTCTATCTGTTTCATGCTGAGATATCTATCAAGGTGCCCTATGTTAAAAATAAGAGTATGGTAGTGTGATCTTAACATAACTAAAGTTAATTCTTCCATATGCTATTTCATGGGTCACTAATTCAGAGGAAAACTCTGCTCGCTGTTGTTTCTCAGGAATGAAGTGCTGTTAATCATGCTACTTCTACAACCAACTGTTAGATAGAATGATATGGTTTTGCTGTTTGAGCAGTAATTGTATATCTGGGCATTACCAGGGAAGCTGGCAATAGTAAAATGTAAGTGATGAATGTACTACAAGGGCTACTTTGTCCCATTCAATTGGTATCTGTAGATGGTTATGTGATCATGCAGCCTGATGAGCAACATGTTCCTATAGCCATCTACAGATATAGGTAAGCATTAGAAGGCTCTACTACAAATAAAATATTCATCTCTCTTTCTTTTCTATGCAAAAAATGAACTCCTTGATCCAAATGAAAGAGTTTAAAATCCTATCAATTTAGGAGATAGCTCAAAATCCATTACCTTTGGATTATGTGTTATCTTTATCAGAAGTTAATGCACAGTAGTCTCCGCATCAGGATATATTTGACTTTTCTTCATCCAGAGACTTACGAACTAATAATACAGGTTACCTGTTCTCCAAAAAATGCAATATGCAGAGGTGGAACATGGTCTACAGAACTCCAGTTACTGTTTCTATCTGGAAAGAGAAAATAAAGAGAGATAGCTATTGAGCATTGGACTGTAAAAATTAAATAAAGGAATAAATAATAAATCCATCTGAAATACCTCTGAGCAAACATTGTGATTGTTTCTCCCTGAGGACTGGGGTTTATTCCTTAATTAGACTTTGATTCCGCTCTCTGGGGCTGACTCCCAAAGACATTGTTTTCTAAGCTGTTATTCTAGCATTCACAGGCTTTAATGTGACTACATTGTTTTATCTATCAGGGAATTTGGTATTAATGTTTATTTCTTATTAATACTCGCATTGACACACTCATATATTGTTGGTAAAGATCTTCTCCTTCAATATTCTCCTTTTTATATATTAAAATTACTTTAATAAAATTTAATAGGTAAGAAAGCTTACAAGAAAACATCATCATCCACATATGCTATACATATGCAATCAGTAAAATAAAAACAATAGAAAGCTATCTTTTCTATTTTCATAAAGTGCAATTATCAATTAGGATTCTTCAGCAAAACAAAACCATATATAAGATCTGTATACACACACACACACACACACACACACACACACACATAAAAGGACATTATTATGCCTCATTAAAACTTTACCCATATGTCTGGACAATACTCCATATATTTAATCTTCTATATTTGGAGGCTGCATGTTCATATAGCCATCTACAGATAGCAAGTGGATGGGGCAAGGTAACCCTTGTATTCCTTTCTCCTCTTAAATTTCACTATCACTGGTTTCCCTGTTAATTCATTGAGGAAAAAGTTGGAAGTGAGGGGTAAATTCATAAGAACTACAGTCTAATGCCCACCAGTCCCCTGTTCCTTGTGACTAGATAACCTATCACAGGCTCTGAATCACTGAGCTCCTATATAAAATATTTTTTATGTGGAATTAGTGCATACTGTTGTGATGGTTAAAATTTGTAGCATAGGCTAGGAGGAGGGGGACTAGAAAGAAGCAGAGATTGACGTTGCAGTCTTGAGGCAAAATTTTTCCTATTTTGTCTTTAAAAGGAGGAGGAAGATCTATCACGTATACATTCTAAAAATTATAAAACTTCATATGAAGAACAAATAAAACTGCATATTTGTATATACACAAATTTTTGTATAAGTTACTTAATGATTACAAAATATTAACTCAACTTTAATTTTGAAAAGCTAAGTTTGACAAATTATGTCAACATTTCATCAAAACATTTCTCTTCGTCCTTCATAGTTATTGACTGATAGCCAGATATATTTCCCACCCACCTTGCATTCAAGTGTGGAACTATAACCAAGATTTCTCCTGTGGAATGTCAGAAGAAGTGCCATGTGATGTGTTCCAGAGAGTATATTTGACTTTTCAACCCTCTTTTTTATCTTCTTCAGAATAAATTCATACTATAGTAAGAATCAAGAGTAAATAAGACAAAAAAATGAGGAAATCTGAGTTGTGTTCAAAATAAGTGCTTGCTACCCAGGGTCACCGTTCCTGGACTATTAAATTAATGATAAATAAAAGGTAGCTGTGTCTGGGTGATATGTGAATTATTTTCTTAAGATAAATTTAGTCTAACACAACTAATTTCCTTAGAAAGTACCTGTATTATTGTCATGTAGCTGTGGTAAAAAATTAACACAACAAGAGTGTGGCTTAAAACAATGGAAATTTATTCTCTCACAATTCTGGAGGCAGGAAGGCCAAAATCAGGTTACCATGGTCCGAATGCATCCCGCCCAAAAATCCTATGTTAAAATATAATTGCCAATACAATAATAGTATTAAGAGGTAGGTCCTTTAGGAGGTAATTAAGTGATGAGTGAATAGAATTAGTGACCCTATAAAAGAAGTGCAAGCAAGCTATTCACCTCTTCCAATATCTGGAGACACAGCAATAGGGCACCATCCATGGAGCAGATGGAAAACCTTAACCGAGCACTAAATCTGATGCTTTGATCTTGAACTTCACAGCCTCCAGAAGTGTGAGAAATGTGTTTCTCTTACTTAAAAATTAACCATTGCTGCCTCTGTCCTTAACGTGGCCTTCTTCTCTTCCCTTCATATCCCACCTCTGTGTTTTTCTTATAAGGACTCTTATCACTGAATTTAAGACTTTCTCAGATAATCTAGAATGATCTCATCTCAAAATCTCTAATATAATTACATCTGCAAAGACCTATATTTTCAAATAAAGTCACATTGAGAGGTTCTGGAAGTTGGAATGTGAACATATCTTTTGAACTCCACCATTTAACTCACTATAGTATCTTTTAGAAATTTTATGGAACATATCTTTTTTAATTCTGTAATTGCATTATTTATAATGCATCATGTTGGTCATATAAATATTTAGTAAATGCCTGCCTTTCTTAAGTAGAACCTTCCATGTTTTTGAATACTAGTTATAAATGTAATCTGATAGTCCCTAGTTTCACTGACATTAAGATATGAAATTCATCTGTAACTTGAAATGAAAAATTAACCAAAATATAGTGGCAAAAAATCTTTTCTTTACATTTTTCATTTCTGGGAGCAAGGGATTTGGGTAAAAAGAGATTCAAATATTAAACAACAGTTCCATCACAGAACAGATCACTCTAGCATGATGTTAAAGTAGGACACTTTCTGCCTCAGTTTCAGCTGAAACATGTACAAAATAAGAGCAACAACTATTGAGACAATGAATTGTTTTTAAAAAGAAGGAAAATGGACTTTCAAAAAGGAACTTATTTTGAAAGATGTCTGTTTCTCTTTCCTCAAAACAACAACAACAACAACAACAAAAAATAACAGAAAAGAGCTAAGAAAGGATGCTACTTCAAAATCCAACTATAATGAGAAGGGCTTCAGCAGAACAATTTGAAGCATAGGTGTTCTGGAAATTAAAGGACATGGAGAACTATTTCCTGGCCTGTGCTGGGGAAAGATAAAATAACCTGTAGAGTAAAGAGCTGCATCTGCAAAATAATTGTTCTTCTTTCTGGTAATAGTTAATAAGTGCCTGAATTTCAGCAACCACATGACTTCTGTAGTAGTATCCATCTGGCCTCATTTTAGAAGGGCGTCTGCTCAAGAAGAAAACTATGTCATAGCAAAGAACTTCAGCAGTAAGAGGGTTCCAGAGAAATAAGCTGCAGCAGAAGAGTCATTGTCCACACAATGAGAAAGGTCCAGATGGGAGAGTCGCTAAAGAACCCACAAAAGTACTCATATCTTTAAGACCTTTCTTAATCATCTTCCATGCCTAGAGAATGCAGAGCCTCTTACGACATCTCAAGTAGAAAGAATTGCCTGTATGGCAATCTTATTTATCCTCCTCCTGCCACTCTGAGAAAGGGGAAGGGAGCTATGTATTGGGAAGAAAGAGAAAAGATGATGATCCTTCCCCAGATGGTGATAGAAAACCTGTAGCAAGCCCTAGTTGAAAAACAGGGAAATTTACAAATTTACAGAAAGTGAATACAACATTCTATTGCAACGTATCTTCATAAAATGAATTCATTCATGCACTATTTATAAGCAAGTGAATCAAGTCACCAAATTACCTTTTACACAATTTTCTGTAAGCTACCAGTGAAAGCAGAGCAGAGAAACGTGCCACTCAATTGAACACTCACACCTCATCTTATTGCCCTTTCCCAGTTTCCTCATGTGCTTTGGCACAAAGGCCGCCCCTCCTCTTGAGTTTCTGTGCTTTTCCTGATAAAACGATGCAGCAAAGCATCTCAAACATGAGTAATTCTCCTAGTTAGAGGAATCAATAAATAAAAAGCAGCAACAATAACAAAAGTAAGAAAACCGTAAAAATTTTGGGGACACATAAATGATCTATTTCTAATGAGAGAACATGAGATTCTGACTATAAGTTTTAAAATTAGAAACAATATATTATTGTATCTTTCAAATTCTCTACTAAATTTTATCCAAATATTTTTATTTTTAATATATTTTTATAAAATTTAAGTTCTTATGATAAGAGTATAGAAATGGTCACCCTTCTACAACTTACCTGAATGTATGAAACATAGTATTATAATCTATTATAACCTAAAAATTATACTATTTTTTTTGGATAATTATCCCATAGAAACTGTTTGTCTACAAAAGGGTAAGTGTATGGTTTATACATTTTTATATGAGAATAGTCAACTAAACCACAACCTCAAATTCTCTATTGAGGTTATCCATAATAAGAATGAGAGTGATTAAAATAGACAATATAGTATTCTACTGCTAAAAATTTGTCTGTGCATTCAAGAAGCAGGGTATAATAGTATTTTGTTCGCTATTGTCTGAAGTTGTATCTTCATATATAAACATATGCGACTATTTAAAAAAAATAAACTTAATATAAACAACTTTAAAATGCCATATGGTAACAAACAGCACATATACCTAAAATGTTAACATTGTAAATGCTTGTCTATTTAAAATAATAAAGCACATAATAAAATAAATATTACATAATAAAACTGACTAAAATACTAAAATAAAGCTATGACTCACCATTGAAATGACACAGATGCATTACCAATTACAAAATATTGAATAATTTGCAAACAAAAGTTTTCAATGCTTGTGCAAGAGTTTTTTTCTATTGAACTTTTTTGTGTGTGTGTTTGTTTTTAATAAAACTTTATTTTAGTTCTAAACTAATAAAACTGTTTAGAAGATAGGATTTTCTGAGGGGGTGGGGCAAAATGGCCAAATAGAACCTTCCAACAATTGTCCCCCAGTGGAATTATCAAGGAGAACAACTCTCCACCTAGAAAACACCTTCATAAAAACAAAATAATCAGACGAGAGAATCAAGTACTTGGTTGTTGCACAGTAACAAGAAAGGGCTAATTGAAGGGGACAGAAAGGGCAGTTTTTCTTTGCGTACACCACCCCTCCAACAAACCCAAGGCAGCTCAGTGCAGATAGAGAAACCGTGGGCTTGGGAGAAGCAGAGTGATGTGATTGTGGGGCTTTGCTTTGGAACTCAGTGTCAATCCGTCAGAGTGGAACTCAGCGCTGAATAGAATTCTGCCAGTTCTCATAGAGGAAGCATTTAGACAAGCCCTGAGCCAGAGAGAAATGTGCTGTCCCAGCAGGAAGAACCTGAGTCCTGGCTAACCACTGGCTAACTAAACTGGCTTTGGACCCTGAACAAATTTCAGGGGCAAACAGGCTGTAGTGACTGTGGTCGTTGATTGAGCTCCAGTACTGCTCTGGTCTCAGAGGCTGTGGGCTTGGCTGTGAAACACCGAATGAAACACCAGCTGTGGTGTCCATAAGCATGTCTGTGTCATTCCTTCCTCAATTCCAGGCAATGCAGTATGGAGTGAGACTCGTTTTTATTGGGAGAAGGAAATAGAAGATTATAGAGGATTTTGTCTTGCAACCTGGTATCAGCCTAGTCACAGTTTACAAAACAGAGCACCAGGTGGAATTTCAAGTCCCCTATTTCATGACATTCTTGGAAATGATGCTTCCTGGGAATGATGTTTGCTGGCCCCACCCCAGGACAGAAAAGAATCTACTGACCTCTTAGGTTGAACATGAGTCCCAGGTGGTTTCACCACCTGAAGACTAAATTTACTGTGGACCTTGACTAAACATCAGTGGCAGTCACAAGGTAGTGGCCAAGCTGCAGGCTTTGGGCAAGACCTGATTCTGCCCTGGTGTCTTAAGCTGTGAGGTTTTACTGTGACTTAGCATGTTGTCAGCTGCAGCAGGAATGGGAGTGCCAGTGTTACCCCTCTCCTTAACTCTAGACAGCCAAGAATGGTAAAAGACTCATTCCACTCGGGAGAAAGAGAAGGAAAAGAGCAAGAAACTTTTCATGGGGACCCAGAGAAATCTCCCTTATCTTCTCAAAGTGCATCAGGACTGATTATCCAGGAGGCTGCAAGAATCACATCATGTCTGAACTTACGGCACCCTCTAGTGCTGAAATTACTGCAGTGAACACAGGATTAGGAATCTCAACAGTCAGTCCCCTTTGAAGTCTTGGAACTTTCTCCGAAGTAGGATAGGTACAAACAAGGCCAAACTTCTGAGATTGTAATAAATACCCAGCTTCTCAATGAACAGACATTGAGAAATGTCCAAAAGCATAAAGAACATTTAGGAAAATATGACCTCAACAAATAGACTAAATAAGGTGCCAGGGACCAATCCTAACATGATGAAACTACGTGAACTATTTTTCCGTTAGAAAATTCAAAATAGCTGTTTTAAGGAAGCTCTTTAAAGTTCAAGAAAACACATTGAATCAATTAAAAAACTTATCAGAGAAATTTTACAGAGATTAAAATACTTTTAAAATCAAAAATAAATCCTAGAGCTGAAAAACACAATTAATGAACTGAAAATGCACCAGAGTGTCTTAACAGTAGAACTGATCAAGCAGGAGAAAGAGTTAGTGAGGTCAAAGACTGCCATTTAAAAATAGTCAAAAGAGAAGAAAACAAATAAATAATGTAAAAGACTGAATATGCTTACAAATGTACTTCAAGACACAAGATCAGAAGGGCAAATCTAAGAGTCATTGGCCTTAAAGAAAGAGTCCAGAAAGAGATAGGAATAAAAAGTTTATTCACAGAAATAACAACAGAGAACTTTACATATTTAAGGAAACATGAATGTACAGGTATAAGAAGGACAAAGAACACCAAGGCAATTCAATACAAATAAGAATACCCCAAGTTATATAATAATCAAAATCTCAGAAGTGAAGGAAAAGGTAGGATACTAAAAACAGCTACAAAAAGAGATAATTAACTTATAAAGAAGGTCCAATTCATCTGGCAACAAATTTCTCAACAAAACCCATATAGCCCAGAAGGGAATGGGAATTTTGTACCAAGCAAAGCAATCATTTAAGCATGAAGGAGAGATAAAGACTTTCCTTGTCAAACAAAAAATGAAAGAATTCCTCACTATCAGACCTATCTTTCAGGAAATGCTAAACATATAATCTATCTGATATGAATATATTCTTCCAGTCTGTGGCTTGTCTTTTACTCTTTTGACAGTGTCTTCCAGAGAATAAATTTCTAATTATAATGAAATCTGACTTGCAAGTGATTTCTTTCATTAATTGTGCATTTGGTATTCTATGTCTTGCTCATTTAAGTTGGATTTTTTCCACTTAGTGTGAAATTTCAGGGATTATTTTTAGTATTTTTGAATATAAATTTTTTATATGTTTTACAAATATTTTTTCTGACCTTTTAACTTGTGTTTTCATTCCTTTTAGAATCTGTTTCACAGAACACCCTTTTAATTTTAATGTAGATGAACATATCATTTTGTTTTTTATGATTTTGCTTTTGATGTTGTATGTAAAAACTTGTTAGTTAGATGACATAGAGGAATTATTGCAGTTTGGTTCCAGGCTACCACAGTAAAGCAAATATGTTAATAATGCGAGATACACAAATTTTTGGTTCTCTAGTGCATATAAAAGTTATGTTTATACTATCATCTGATAAGTGCGCAATAGCATTGTGTCTGAGAAATGGACATACCTTGCCTTAAAAGTACTTTATTGCTACAAATAATTACAATAATCTGGGCTTTCAGTGAATCCTAATTTCAAATCTTCCTGTTGGTGGAGGTCCTTGCCTCAATTTTCATGGCTGTTGAGTGATGGGGGTGGCGATTGTAGTTTATTTGATACAATGTGTCCTGCAACAGCTCAAAACTTTGGAATTAAATGTATTTCCGTTTTTAGTCACTTGGGAAAGTTATTTTCTTCTGAAGAACTCACTTTCCTCATCTTTAAAATGCAAATGCAAGTAATATCACCCACACTCAATCACATGTTTTAAGCATATTTAGTTATATTTTCCATTTTACTACCACAGAAAATAAGAAGCATTCTAACTTACAAATACATGTACAAGTTAAGGTGAACAGTATGCTTTCATGCATTCCAATATATAAAAATATATCATCCTTATATATATATTTTTATGTATAGGAAGATATATATATATAATTTTCATTGTTGGTTGTTTTTCCCCCAAAAAAGTAAATTAATATATGACTAAAATTTATTTAAAGTACTTACTAAATGAGAAGAGCTTGAATGTTACTTAACTTAAACCTGTGATACTTAAGTTAATTTTTTTCCTTTTGGGAGACAATGAATTTTCTGATGTTAAATAGATGCAGTCATCAGTGAGGACAACCACTAGAATGATACACACCCGCAGACTCTGTCACATATACTCTATGTTCAATAATAACTGCCTCAAGTTTTTACTTTTTTCAACTAAGTCACAATGCAAGAAATACCTCTTTTTGAATTTATTAAATTTTAAATTTGTGTATCTAAAATTCATAGTTTCTAAAATTAAGTGCATAGACTTTTAAAAGAAGAGGCTCAGTTAATTTGGTAGAAATGTACTAATTCTCAAGTAAATGCTTAGATTGCACTTAGCTAATCTTATTCTCAAAGTTTTTCTAGTGTATTAGTTAACTGTATGTTCCATTAAGTATGCATTCTGCAGAGTTAAATGAATTTATATTCATATATTAATAGCTTTACTTCATTAGAAAATCTATATTCATACTTACTACAAGATTTCACAAAATTGCCGTTTTAATACAAAGAACAAGAGCAATTGTTAACAAGAACATTAAGCTGTCTAGTGAGCTGGAATTCTGAAGTGAAATTAATAGGGTAGCCTGTTTACATATCAATAAGTGTATGAAAATCAGGTCTAATAATGGTGGAAGAATTGCAAATGGATCAACAAACTCTCAGTAAGTGAACGTTTGTATGTTGTATAATGCAAAACTGGTACTTACTGATGCATTTAAATACTGTGCAACATATTCATGAACATGCTTTATGCATATCTTTTGACATTAGAGCTATAAGCAATTCATGTTAAGTCTGTGCAGAATATAAACATTATTTATGCATTTTTAAAAGTTAAATAACTAATCAAAAAATAAAATATTTCACTTCTTTTATTTTTGTCAGCAAGGAGATTATTTGGTTAGCATATTCGCCTAAAATAATACAAATTTTCTGCTAAACTGTGTTTGCTTTTGCCAAGGCAATTATAACTGTAAGACATTTCAGTCAATCTAAGTGGAAAGTTTGGCTGCTATTTACAGTTTCCTGTTAAGATCTAAAAGTTGATAAGTTATGTAATTGGGACTAGTGGCTTGGAATCATACATTCTTAATCCTCTCCTTTAGAGGACAGGAAGTCTAGCATTTATTACTTCTTTCTCAGAAATTAGGAAATTAGCTGTCTTCAAAGTAATCTGAATCCCAGAATTAACTGTTAATTAACTCATGCTTATACAAAACATAAATTTACAAGGTCATTAGTTTTCTTAATAACAAAGAAAAATATGCAATGGACAGAGATCTGAGATACACTTTAAATGCAATCATATTTGACAAAAGTTTTATTATTGTCACCTTAGATTACTAGCATAATTAACTTACAAGGAAACCACAATCTAGCCAGATGTTTTTCTTTTTCATTGTTGTTCTTTTTCTTTTCTTTTCTGCTTTTCTTTCGTTGACCAGTGATTGTCAATTTTGACTACACATTAAAATCATCTGGGGCTTCAAAAAAAAAAAATTAATTCACGCTGACAGAGACAGGAGATAGCCAAATGCTACCCAGGTCATTGTGCACAGGGGGCTTACCTAAACATGCCCATGGTGAAAAATTTTGTCCCTTAATACATGCGTCGTAAGGGACATAAGTCACCGTGGAGTGGCTCAGATTAAGGGCCTGCATGAGCACTGGGAGAATGGTGTAGGGCCTCCAGGAATTTATGTCTTATGCAGGGGAGGAGACAGGATTCTTCAGCTCTGTGTGGTAGCCCCATATTCAATCTGTGAGATGGGAGCCTGTTGGTAGGACCCTCTTTTTCTTTCTGAGAGCTGTCTTTTTGCCTAATAAACCAATCCTCCTCACCCTTCAGTGTCTTTGTGGTCATGAGACAAGAACGTGTATTTTAGCTGAACTAAGGAGAAGAAAAAGTCCTGCATCAATTTTAATTTAGAATATCTGAGTGTGGGGCTCAGATACCAGTATTTTTCTAAGGAAAAAATTCCCAAGATAAATTCCAAAGCCCTTCACACGGCCCACATATCCTTCATTTCCTAAATTATATGTCTGTCTCCCCAATTGCCTCTCCAAGTCTAATGATATTATTATACTCATTTTCTCAAAGCACAGTGCGTCTTTGTTCTTACAGGACTTTCTACAGTTTCTTTTTTTTTTTAACTTTTTTCCATTTGGAAAAATTTAGTTCTACATTTCTGTTACTTGAATAATTTATGTTGATACAGAAAATTTCAGCAATTCCAAAGTCTGGGTTGATTTTCTATAAGTATGTCATAGCCTTTCATGTGTTTTCCATGAAATTGTCACTATCACTGTGCTGTAATTCTGTTCAATGCAATATCCCTTCTGTGTTCATTGCACAAGACTATAAACTCCTTGGGTAAAGTATAAAGTTTGTCTTACTCAAGTTTCACCTTTATTTTCAAAGAGAAACATTTGAAAGATAAATTTTATCTGGCTAATATTAATAATTTATTGTAGGCTAACATAGCTGCATTTTAATGCTTACAAATAGTATTCCCCAATAAAATAAAATGAAAATGAAGAAGAGAGTCAAAAATTATTGATATATTCACTACATTTTTTGTACTATATTGTGTCTAGTGAGCTAGCTGAAGGACATATTTACAGAGATTTTACAAAGTTTTAGAATTTTATCAGGATAAAATAAATAGAACACTCAGAGCTCAATGCCATGAGCCACCGTGATTTGTCACAAAAATAATGCTACATGACATCAGGAGTGAGGCCAAGGGATTGTATTTATTTCACATCCAATTCCCAGTTTCTTGTCTAATATAAATTTCAAATTTAAATCTAAGAGCTCAGAGAATAATAGTTCATTTAAAAATCTTACTTATCTATTAATATATATTTTACAACTATTTTGCATTTTTGAATACCTATAATGAAATATATTAATGTAGTAATCAATAAGGTTAGCCCTAACTTACAGTGATATTATTTATGATTTTACTATCTCCCTGGTAACTGTTAAATGTGATCTTTGTAAGAATATTGTTTAGATTTTGTGCTCTTTTACTTCTGTTTGTTTTTCATCTCAAATTAGAAAAAAAATGGAGACCAAATTCTTATTTGTGAGAATTAGTTAACTCTATTTTTGGCTGTCTCATTTTGAGCATTTAACTGTCACAGGGCAGAGCACAGACCATTTCATCCATTTTAAAATAATGCACTGTCTCTTTGGAGACAGTCCTGTCATTTGTTTTCATTTTACTGAGGCGTCTCTCTTTAGATTGAAATATTTATTAAAGGGAAAAGTCCAACTCCCTGAGACATGTAACCAAAGGATGAGATTTCTTAATTCACACTGTATCTGAGACACATTCTCCTAGCTATTTTGGCATAGTAGGTTATATGCTACATTTTAAAATACAGTGTGGTGATCAAACTATTGAGCCTCGAGAGAAACAGGTTCTTGTTTAAATTAAAAATTTATTATTCACTGTTCATCTTTCCATACATTATGAATTCTAGTCATTGTTCATGCTCACTCTTCTTCTTTAAAAAATAATCCATAAAAAACATACCAGCCTAGTATATAAAATTGGTTTCTGCGTCTTTGGTTTAAAGATATGGGAAGGTGATTTGCAATGAATTTCTTTATGAAATATTTAATTTTTATAAAGGAACTCTCTTGCCTTTTACCCTACTATTGTAAACATAAGATTTAGGTTAAATTACCTCAAAATGTCTTCAAATGCAGTATAGAGTAGGTTGCCATACACATGTCAGAATCATACTGGGTAAATATTTCCTTCTGTAAACATGAATATCTTTTGTCATCATTATTTTGAAGAATGGGAAGTTGTGAAAGGATCTTTGTAAACCTTGGAGAAGTATAAATATATTATGCTTTGCATAGATAAAGACAAAAACATTAATTTTCAATAATAATTTTAGAAATCACACAGAATTTATATAAGGGCAATCAGACTGTCTTCCTGATGTACATAAAATAATTTTAAGAGAGAAAAAAAGACTTTTTACTATGGTAAAAAAAGCCTTGAAAAATGGATACAAGTTTAAAAGAAATCACGAATTAAAGGAAGAAGGACACATTTTTAGTTTTCAAATGTCTTCAGTGAAGCAGAAAAATACCATCATACAAAAGATAGCTGTGTTAAGTGTTTTTTTCTTTAATTTCAAGAATGAATATGTATAATTTAGAGGAATGAGCTGGGTGCGGTGGCTCACGCCTTTAATCTCAGCACTTTGGGAGGCGAAGGCAGGTGGATCACCTGAGGTCAAGAGTTTGAGACCAGCCTGTCCACCACGGTGAAACTCTCTCTACTAAAAATACAAAAAAATAAAAAACTAGTTGAGCAGTTATGGGCACCTTTAATCCCAACTACTCTGGAGGTTGATGCAGGAGAATTACCTGAACCTGGGAGGTGGAGGTTGTAGTGAGCTGAGATCACGCCACTGCACTACAGCCTGAGTGTTGTGGAATGGAGAGTGAAACTCCATCTCAAAAAAAAAAAAAAAACGAAAATGAATATAAATATATATGCATATATTCACACATATGTATACCAGTTGTTATTCAGAAATGACATCAAATTTGTCCGAGAAACAGTAACAAAAGCTACATATTTAACAGCTGGAGTTGCAGTAGATAATATCTTTTTTTAGCAAATAAATTTTTTCCTAGTTTTTAAATCATTTAAGTAATTTGGCTAGATTGTCTCTTAATAATATGTTATCCAATGTTGTTGTGTTTTTCTTCCGACAAAATATAAAGTAGAAGTTACTGTCATGATCATTCATGGAAGAAATATATTTGAAATATCAGCTTCATTACAATTTAGAGTTAAATTACTAATCAAGTATTCCATAACAACACTTTTGTTAGTAGATAATTGATATGGTTTGTCTTTGTGTCCCTACTCAAATCTCATCCTGAATTGTAAGCCCATCGTCGGGGGAGGAACGTGGTCGGAGGTTATTGAATCACAGGGGCAATTTACACCCATGGTGTTCTCATGATAGTGAGTTCTCATGAGATCGGACAGTTTTATAAGGGGATTTTCCCTTCACTTATTTCTCATTTCTTCTTCTGCCTGTTACTATGTGAAGAAGGGCATATTTGCTTCCCCTTCCTCTATGATTGTAAGTTTCCTGAGACTTCCCCAGTGGTACAGAACTGTGTCAATTAAACCTCTTTTTTAATAAATTACCCAGTCTCGGGCAGTTCTTTATAGCAGTGTGAGAATGGACTAATGCAATAACGTAACATACTTACCTTTACCAGAAACCACAAATTAAGATACCATTTAATTATTTCTCTAAGTTTATCTATCTAAAAGGGGTTTGTCTGAATATTTAGGAAGTCATATGATCAAAGGATACTATGAGTGACTGATCAAACTCATATTCCATATGTGATCAATGGGACCACAGTCTTGCAGAAGCAATTTAAATCTCTTGGTTCTCTAGTGAGAATAGTAAATTCACAGTTTTAATTTTAGAAGAAAAATCTAATAGAAAAATCCAGAGAAGAAAAGTTATTTCAACAAGGATATAATTTGTGGCTTTGATTAAAACCATATCAATCATTTTATCTGAAGATTAGATAATTTTATCTAAGCAAGTGTTTTATTGTATAAAATAGTAGAAACAGATTTCCAACTTTGATCCAGTAATGCCAGCAGCAACCAAATTTAAGATTTGATTTAAAAATATTATCTAGTTGTAGCTATAATTTTCATCTTTATGTTTACTTTTATGTACATGATTAGACTTAGTGTCTACTGAAGCACTTTCCATTGGAAAAAAATCCTCTTTTAGTTGTATTTTCTGAAACCTACCACAGTGTAGTTTGCTATATTTATTTAAAAATACCTTTTAGAATGGTTAAGGTAAAGAGAGATTCTTTATACACATATTTTTTCTTCCTTAGTCTGTCATTTTCAGTTTCTCTCTGATGATGTATTTTTATACGTATATTTTAAAAGTTCACATAGCTCAATATTTCACGTTTTTAAAAAGTATTTATTCTAAGAATATTGGGGAAACAATAAAGACAATTTCCCTTTTTAGAATTGTCTGTAAGAGTGATGAAAATCACACTGAGTATTCAAAGAGCGAAAAGGTTATTGGAGCCATGACATATGTAATATTTTTCTTAAATACTTTAAAGCCGACTATTTAAAACAACTTTAAAAATTAAGTAAATACTTATATTTCTCTTAATAATCTTCTAGTGTTCACAAATTTTCTCTATAACCTGTTTATGGTGAATTTCTATAGCAAATACATTAGCCATATCAAGCATTTACAGTAACAGTGCTGATATCTTTCTAGTATTCACTAAGTTTGCTCAACAGTGAATTTCCAAGGCATGGATAATTTAAGAGTTTCTGTGATTCCAGTTTGCTTCTAGATTTTTTTTTTTTCCTCCAGTGGGTGGTGTGGGCAGAGAAGGAGTGTGAAGCATAGGGGAAGTTCTTACTACAAATATCTCGCCTATCACTATATGTGCTAGAGAGATCAATTTGGCATATAATGTGAAGTATAAATTCATGTTTTACTTTCTTCTCATTTTACTTATTAAAAAAGACACTCTATACTCAGACACTTGATTAGATTTATAAATATATTTGGCTTTATTTCTGGATGATAAATCTGTTTCACTTATACATGTTTGTATTTATTTGGCAAACTTCAACTGTTTGATTGCAAATACAGAATGGTAAGATTTGAATAAAACTAAGGTGAAATTCTTCATTCTCAAATAATCCTTTCATTGATAAACTTTATTTTTACTTTTGTGGATTGGGGTTCTTTAAAAAAAAATTTACATTGCTGAATGCACACTTCTTTGTTGACATATAACATGTATAACTTTTAAACTAACCTACATTGTTATGTAATTGCTATTATAAGCATTGTTAGATGATAAAAAAACAATAGATTTACCGGAAATGTAGATCACTCATAAAATTAATTTTGAACAACTAAATCAATCTGATACCTTCACTGGTAATAGTTTTAATCAATTAATATTGATTTCCACCCAGTAAGTATGAAACAAGACTGAGATCAATATGATTTAAGAGATAACTATAATCAGCAGACACACTGATAATAGCAAAATATATTCACAAGCTTTCTCATGAAGTGGTTTATTTGAAGAACAAGTGTAGATAAGTGTGAAGTTTAAGGAGTGAAGACAAGACTATCATTAATGATAATACTGTGACAAGTCTACAAGAACATTTCTCTTAAAAAAACTGAGTGCATTCTTTACAAAGAGACATCAGAAAGAAAATCTCTTAAGTAACTTGTTTAATAAAATATTGTATTTGCATATATGTATGACATGTTTTTGAGGCACAAAGACTAAAGTAGGAAGACAGACTCAATGAATCTTAGTAACATTGTAAAATATTAACAAATACAATATCCAATAACACAGTTTTTCTAAATGAAACTAATACATGGGGATAATTTCAGGAATTTGGAAGTAGTTCACACCCATGACTTAAATAAAAATACCTGTATGAATACTATTTGTTGTCCACAATGTAATATAAGACATGATCACAAATGTATGGCTGATGGAATTAATACAATGTATATTGTGAATTCAAGAACAAAAGCATCAAATGTAATAGTAAATAATTTATCTTTCAATTTTGTGTATTTTTACCAACGTGTAATTATGCATTTATTATTAAAACCCTTTGACTGATACATGACTACACCCTTAGTGTGTAAATACCAGGAGACCAAGAACATAATATCAAATTTTTACCATAACTTTCTCAGACAGATTTTGCTCAAACACTTACTGTAAGACATTCCTTGAAAAAATAGTAATTTCTTTCACTTTCAAGATATTATCTGCAGACTTTAAATGCTAATAATATTCATTTTGTAACATTCTGTAGAAGAGTAGCGAACTAATACACATAAAACAGATTTTCTAGAACTTCCTAAGTAGTCAATACATGCTATCTCTTTATTGATTACCTACCTACCATCTTCTCTACCATAAAACTGAACAATTTAAAGTTTAAATAAAACTCTGTTTCTGCTCTGGATTACATCATAGTCTATATTGTTGTTCATTAATAAAGACCTACAGATAATAATTTTAATACATACTAGTAATACATAATAGTTTGCTGGCCACTATTAAATAAGATAAAGAATGAGCAACACCTTCTTCAGAGCAGGGAACTTGTAATTGAATATGTTAATCTTTATCAGATGCAATCAATGAATTAAGTCTAAAATGATGAGTCTGAATTTTGTAGAAGAAATGCAATTAAGAAATATTACCTTTTTTTTATTTCTAGAAATCAGCTGGATGATAACAATATTAAATAAAATTGCATATTTAGAAGTGCTGTATTGAAAAGAAAGAGACTTGTGACCACATGGTGGAATTAGGTACTGATGGGGAATTAGAAAATTATAAGCTCTGTTAGTTAACTTACCTGAATCAGCAACCTGTTGTAGATATACTTCATTGTTTATGTGAAAAATAATCACTAATGCTTATACTTATTGAACATGTTCTGCTAATAGGTTGTTCTGTGACATGTTTCAAAGTTCTCCACCTACATGTTGAGATGTGCTCTTACTAAACACTAATTATACTCATTACTGAAAGTGCAAAAGTGCTTTGTGTTAGTTTTAATCATTTTATCATACACTAATTTAACGTAGGATCAGATAAAATATGACTATTGAGAGGAAGGAGGATATGCTTTTTTGAAAAGTAGACTCACTTGGAAAGACTACATGAAACCAAGTAGAGAGAAAAAAATGCTGAATGGTATAAATATCAAAAAACACAAGATGGTAGAAAAATAGAAAATTGTTTAAAAAATCTTGAAGTCATCTACATGCAGACTGACTTGCAAATATTTATAAGTTGTTATTCATATCTAAGGAATGTAAAATTATAAAAGTAGATGGGTGTATTTATGTGTTTTTTCCCTAAATTAGACATTTAAATTGGTACATTATACTTAAGAAAAAGGTATTAGACTTGCATATATATAGTTTTATATATATACACACACATATGTATATATACATACATATATGTATATATATGTACATATGTACGTGTGTGTGTGTGTGTGTGTATACTTGCACAATTCAGGTATCCTGAGTATTATAATCAAAACAGGATATATATCCAAGGAAGACAGAATGATCAAAATCATTTTGGACTTTATAGGTAATTTAAGGGCACTGGTGAATTAATATTTTGAGAGTATAATCTTCTGATTTTGTTTTATAAAGAGCTTACTAGTGACTGAATGGAGAGGGAGAAAGGAAATTAGAAAGCAATTACAATATTTCAACCAATGAATGACAATGATTTGGATGAAAATTGCGAAAAAAGATTAAATAAACTAAATTTAACAGCCAACAAATTACATCTTTTTCCTAAAGTAGTGTGAATTGAATTGGGTTTTCATCTGTTGAAATCAAAGAGAACTACTTAAACAAATCATATCTGATTCTGCAGTTAAGTAAGATAATGCATGAAAAATTCCCTTGAATTTGGCATTAAATATAACAGAATTGAAGCCAGTTGTGGTTATACTTATTTTAAGAAATTACTAAAAATCTCCTCTGATATGCTTATAAATGTGTGCAATATGTGAGCTATATTAGATTCAAATTATTTTTATAGAAGTGCTCTAAAACTATGAAGGTTAAAGCTAATTGAGGTGTCTGCTGTTTTATTTTTTGCCTCATATCATGTATAAATTAATTAAATTTAATTTTAGAATCTTGTTTTTAAAACTGTTGGTACAGAAAATTTAAAGAATATTTAATGGGTTCAATAAAATAATAGAAGTTTAAAATCACTTTAAAATATTGGAATTACATAGTAAATCTATCTAGTTTAATTTATAGCATACATGTTTTTAATGATGAAAAATAATCTTCACTATATCAATTTATATGATACAAGGTGGCATAAACTTGGATTCATAGAAACTTACCTTAATAATATCTAATGTTTTAGAAGTTCCTAAACTGGTCAGATGGCCTAAGATGAAATGGTGAATAAGAAACAGGACTGATGTACAGTTTCCACTTGGATAGGTAGAACAGTCTGTGGAGACTCACATTATCAACTTTTGCTCCAATAGCCAAAGCAGAAACATACTAGGAAAATCAAAATAATTCACAGACCCTTTGAAAGAAGTGGCTTACCACTGCAGACTCCATGAGATAGCCAGAAAAGTGTGAGTTTCCAAAGCGTGAGTGGGGGAAAAAAGTCTGTCTCTGAACACACATCCCCACTGGGGAACCTGAAAATCCAGATCATGGGAGAATAATTTAACCTTACCTAGAGCTGAAATGGAGTTAGGGAGCTGAGTGAAATATAAAAGTAGAAGACGTAGTGGGAAGAGCCTTGTAGGCAGTCCTAGTTTCCAGCTTGAGCCCAGGAAAGCCATTCCTGGCTTTATCTCCAAAGGCTCCTTGGGGAATGCAACCTGTGGAATTGAGGAGGGGCAATGGGGTGAAGGAAGCTACTAGCTAACTTGGTAATAATTTTGATGGAGTACAAATTTTCCTGAGCAGAATCTGGGGTGGGGCAAACAGGAAGTACAGATACAAGTGCAGAAGCTACAGCTGAAGGTGCAGTCAGGTGGAAAGGGGCAAGTCCTGAGAGCCCTGCTTGCTTTCTCAGTGTGGAGGCTTATATCCTGGGGCAATATCTCAGCTCTGCTCATCAGCTGCTTGGATATAAATTCGGTGCTGTTTGCTATTGGCAGGGCATGGCAAAAGTGAAACTGGCCTTGATGGCTGCATGGGAGCTGGGTAAGGCTGTTACTGCCAGCATTTCCCCACTTCCCTGGTGACTTAAATGATGCAGAAGAGGCAACATAATCCCATTGGCCGGAGAACCACCCCCCATACCCCACAGTGGCTGCAGTAAGCCCTGCCCAAGAAGAGTCTGAGATCAGACACATCTAATCCTACCCCCACTTAATCATATTTCTTGACATATCCTGGTAGCTCAAGACAGAAGTCAAACTCTTAGAAACTCTGTCCATCACCTGCGAAACTCAAATACTTATCCTGGACAACATAGGACAAGCTAATATCACCCTTCTACCACTGGAGCTGGTGCTCTCTTGCAAGCAGTACCAACTGGCTGGAGATCAACCAACTCAAGCCATTATGGCAACTCATAACAGAACAACCCTGCTCCAAAAAAGGAGAAAACAATAGCTAATTCCACCACCTGCAACATCCTGGATAACCAGAGATCCTAAGTCTATCCACATGACAACTTCACTGCTAGCATAACCAGCATTTGAGAAATCCAGCGCACTAAACAAACACCAACCAAGGACTCTCACGGAGTCCACTTCATTTCCTTGCCACCTTCACTGGGGCAGGTGCTGGTATTTAAAATAAACAAACAAATAAATAAAGCTATTCAGGTAACTACTAGCATGATGAATTGAATGTAAATAGCCTAAATGCTCCATTCAAAAGATACAGCATGGTAGAATGGAAAAAAAAAAAAAAAAATCCACCAGCTAAGTATCTGATGTCTTCAACAGACTCACCTAACACATAAGGACTCGCATAAACTTAAGGTAAAGGAGTGGAAAAATATATCCTTTATAAATAGAAACCAGAAGTGAGCAGTAGTACCTATTTTTAATAAGACAAAATGGACCTTAAAGCAACAGCAGTTTAAAAAGACAAAGAAGGATATTATATAATGATAAAAGAATTAGTCCAAATGGAAAATATCACAATCCTAAATATAATATGCACCTAACACTGTAGCTCTCAAATTTAAAAAACAATTACTACTTGACCTAAGGAACAAATATAGAGTGACTTGAATACTCCAGTGACAGCACTACACAAATCATCAAGACAGAAAGGAAACAAAGAAACAATGGACTTAAACTATACTCTAAGCAAATGGATTTACAGAACACTCTATCCAACAACTGCAGAATATACATTGCTTTCATCAGCACATGAAACATTCTCCAAGATAGAGCATATAATAGGCCACAAAACAAGTCTCAATAAATTTAAGAAAATCAAAATTGTATCAAGTATTCTCTCAGACCACAGTGGAATAAAATTGGAAATTAACTCCGAAAGGAATCCTCAAAACTATACAAATACACATAAGTTAAATAATCTGCTCCTGAGTGAACATTGGGTCAACAATTAAATTAAGATGGAAATATAACAATTCTTTGAACTGAATAGTAATAGTGACAAAACCTATCAAAACCTCTGGGAAAGAGCAAAAAGTGAGGCTAGGAAGAAGGTCCATAACATTAAATACCTACATCAAAAAGTCTGAAAGAACACAAATAGACAATCTAAGTTTACACCTGAAGGAACAAGAGAAATAAGAACAAATCAAATCCCCAAGTCAACAGAATAAAAGAAATAATAAAGATTAGAGCAGAACTACATGAAATCGAAACAATAACAATAAAAAAATACAAAAGATAAATGAAACAAAAAGCTGATTCTTTGTAAAGATCAAGGTCAACCCAGAAATGAAGAGAGAAGATTCAAGTAAGCTCAATTAGAAACAAAACAGGAGATATTACAACTGATACCACAGAAATACAAAAGATCATTCAAAGTTACTATGAACAGTTTTACACACATAAACTAGAAAACCTAGAGGAGATGAATAAATTCCTGGAAATATACAACCCTCCTAGATTAAATCAGGAAAAATAGAAACTCTGAACAGACCAATAGCAAGTAGTGAGATTGAAACTGTAATAATAGCTTGATTGCACTGTGGTCTGAGAGACAGTTTGTTATAATTTCTGTTCTTTTACATTTGCTGAGGAGTGCTTTACTTCCATCTATGTGGTCAATTTTGGAATAAGTGCGATATGGTGCTGAGAAGAATGTATACTCTGTTGATTTGGGGTGGAGAGTTCTGTAGATGTCTATTAGGTCGGCTTGGCGCACAGCTGAGTTCAATTCCTGGATATTCTTGTTAACTTTCTGTCTCGTTGATCTGTCTATTGTTGATAGTGGGGTGTTAAAGTCTCCCATTATTATTGTGTGGGAGGCTAAGTCTCTTTGTAAGTCTCTAAGGACTTGCTTTATGAATCTGGGTGCTCCTGTATTGGGTGCATATATATTCAGGATAGTCGGCTCTTCTTGTTGAATTGATCCCTTTACCATTATGTAGTGGCCTTCTTTGTCTCTTTTGATCTTTGTTGATTTAAAGTCTGTTTTATCAGAGACTAGGATTGCAACCCCTGCCTTTTTTGGTTTTCTATTTGCTTGGTAGAGCTTCCTCCATCCCTTTATTTTGAGCCTATGTCTGTCTCTGCATGTGAGATGAGTCTCCTGGATACAGCAAATTGATGGGTCTTGACTCTTTATCCAGTTTGCCAGCTTGTGTTTTTTAATTGGAGCATTTAAACCATTTACATTTGAGATTAATATTGTTATGTGTGAACTTGATCTTGTCATTATGATGTTAGCTGGTTATTTTTCTCGTTAGTTGATGCAGTTTCTTCCTAGCATCAATGGTCTTTACAATTTGGCACATTTTTGCAGTGGCTGGTACTGGTTGTTCCTTTCCATGTTTTGTGCTTCCTTCAGGACCTCTTGTAGGGCAGGCCTGGTGGTGACAAAATCTCTAAGCATTTGCTTATCTGTAAAGGATTTTAATTTCTTCTTCATTTATGAAATGTAGTTTCATAAGTTTGGCTGGATATGAAATTCTAGGTTGAAACTTCTTTTCTTTAAGAATGTTGAATATTGGCCCCCACTCTCTTCTGGCTTGTAGAGTTTCTGCCAAGAGATCCTCTGTTAGTCTGATGGGTTTCCCTTTGTGGGTAACTTGATCTTTCTCTGTGACTGCCCTTACCATTTTTCCTTCATTTCAACTTTGGTGAGTCTGACAATTATTTGTCTTGGAGTTGCTCTTCTCGAGGAGTATCTTTGTGGCGTTCTCTGTATTTCCTGAATTTGAATGTTGGCCTGCCTTGCTAGGTTGGGGAAGTTCCTCCAAAGTGTTTACCAGCTTGGTTCCATTCTCCCCATCACTTTCAGGTACACCAATCAGCCATAGATTTGGTCTTTTCATATTGTCCCATATTTCAGAAATGTCAACAAAAAAAGTCCAGGACCTGATGGATTCACAACTGGATTCTATCAGACATTCAAGGAAGAATAGATACTGATCCTACTGATAATATTCCAAAAGATAAAAAAGAGGGAATCCTCCCTAAACCATTCTGTGATATCAGTATTAAGCTAATACCAAAACCAGCAAAGGATATGACAAAACAATAAAACTATAGAACAATATCTCCGATGAACATAGATGCAAAAATCCCAGAAAAGTAATAGCTGACAGAACCCAACAGCATATCAATAATATAATACACCGTGATCAAGTGGGTCTCATACCAAAGATGCAGGGCTGGTTTAACATATGCAAGTCAATAAATGTGATACACCACATACACAGAATTTTTAAAAATCACATGATTATCTCAATAGATGCATTTGACAAAATTCAGCATCCTTTTATGATTATAACTCTCAGCAAATTGTCATTGAAGGGACATAACTTAAGGTAACAGAAGCCATCTATGACCAAACCACAGCCAACATTATACTGAACATGGAAAAGTTGAAAGCATTCTCCCTGAGTAATGGAACAAGATAAAGAGGCCCACTTTCACCACTACTATTCAACATAACACTGGAAGTCCTAGCCAGAGTCAGACAAAAGAAAGAAAGCACATCCAAATTAGTAAAAAGGAAGTCAAACTGTCACTTTTCGCTGATGATATGATTGTATACCTAGAAAACACTAAAGGTTCATCTGAAAAGATTCCAGATCTAATAAATGAATTCAATATAGTTTCAGGATATAAAATCAGTGTACAAGCTCAGTAGCACTGCTATATGCCAACAGCGACCAAGTTGAGAATCAAATTAATAACTCAGCTCTTTTTAAAGCAGCTGTAAAAGAATTAAAACACTTAGGAATATACCTAACCAAGGAGATGAAAAATCTGAAGAAAAACTACAAAACACTGCTGAAAGAAATCATAGAAGAGAAAAACAAATGGAAACACATCCTGTGTTCATGTATGGGTAGAATCAATATTGTGAATATGACCATAATGCCAAATGCAATCTATAAAGTCAATGCAATTCCCATCAAATTATCATCATCCTTTTCACAGAACTAGAAAAAACAATTGTAAAGTTTACATGGAACAGAAAAAGAGCCTGTAAAACCAAAGCAAGACTAAGCAAAAAGAACAAATCTGCAGGCATCACATTACCCAGCTTCAAACTGTACTACAGTTTTATGGCACTTGTATAAAAATAGGCTCATTGTTCAATGGAACAGAATAGAGAGCCCAGAGAAAAAACCAAATATTTACAGACAACTGATCTTCAAGAAAGCAAACAAAAAGATAAAGTAGGGAAAGTACATCCTATTCAATAAGTAGTGCCAGGATAATTGGCAAGCCACATATATATGGAATGAAACTGGATTCTCATCTCTCATCTTATACAAAAAGCACTCAAGATGGATCAAAGACTTGAATCTAAGACCTGAAACCACAAAAATTATCAAAGACAACATCAGAAAACTCTTCTAGACATTGGCTTAGGCAAACAGTTCATGACCAAGAACCCAAAAACAAATACAACAAAAGAAAAGGTAAACAGATGGGGCTTAATTAAACTAAAAAGCTTCTGCACAGCAAAATAAATAATCAGCAGAGTAAACAGAAAGCACACAGAGTGGGAGAAAATATTCACAAACTATGCATTCAACAAAGGACTAATACCTAGAATCTATAAGGAAGTCAAACAAAGCAGCAAGAAAAAATAAATAATTCCATGAATAAGTGGTCTAAGGACATGAATAGAAAATTCTCAAAAGAAGATACGCAAATGGCCAAGAAACATGAAAAAATGCTCAACATCACTAATGATCAAAGAAACACAAATCGAAACCACAATGCAATACTACCTTACTCCTGCAATCATGGCCATCATTAGAAAAACGAAAATATAATACATGTTTTCATGGATGTAGTGAAAAGGGAACACTTTTACACTGCTGGTGGGGGTATAAACTAGTACAACTACTATGGAAAACAGTATGGAGACTGCTTAAAGAACTAAAGGTAGATCTGCCCTTTGATCCAGCAATCCCACTACTGGATATCTATCTAGAGGAAAATACATCATCACATGAACAATACATTTTCACATGCATGCTTATAGCCACACAATTTGCAATCATAAAAATATGAAAGATTCCTAAATGTCCATCAACCAACAAATGGATAAAGCAAATGTGATTCATATGTATATGTGTGTGTGTGTGTGTATAGATATACACATACATGTACATACATACACACATGCACACACCATGGAATACTACTCAGCCATAAATAGGAATGAAATCATGCCATTATTGCCAATGGATGGAATTTGAGACCATTATTCTAATTGAAGTTACTCAGGAATAGAAAACCAAACATTGTATGCTCTCACTTAGAAGTGGGGGTTAAGTTATGAGGACACAAGGGCACAAGAATGACATAATGGACTCTCGGACTTGGGGCAATGGTGGGAGGAGGGGGAGAATAAAAGACTACACATTGGCTACAGTGTACACTGCTAGGGTGATGAATGCATCAAAATCTCAGAAATCACCATTGAAGAATTTATCCATGTTACCAAACCTCACCTGTTCCCCATAAACTACTGAAATAATTTTTAAAAATAATAATTCCAAACTGGAAAAAACATGCAGTCAAAAGCCTCCAGCCAAAAAATTATAACAATTGTGATTGAGTGCAAAGGTTGAATAGTGTTGTTTAGATAATAATAAATTGAGAGGCTGAAGTGGTGATACTGCTTTCAGACAAAGTAGAATCAAGAGCAAGGAAATTACCAGGAATAAAAACGGGATAATTATATAATGATAAAAGGGTCAATTCACCAAGAGGACATAATAATTGTAAATGTGTATGCACTTAACAACACAACCTCAAAATAAATAAATCAAATACTGATAGGACTAAAATTAGAAACAGACTAATCTGCAATTGTAGGTGGAGATTTCAACATCCCTCTCTCAACAATTGATGGAACACTAGAGGAAAAGTCGGCAAGGATACAGAAAAGTTCAACAACACCAAACCCAACTTGATATTTATGTAACACTCCATCCAACAACAGCAAAATACACATTATTTTCAAGTAACCAGTACATAGATAGATAGATAGATAGATAGATAGATAGATGATAGATAGAAAACACACACACGTATGTGTAGATAGATAGATAGATAGATAGATAGATAGATAGATAGATACATATAAATATAAGTATATAGATACATAAACTGTGTCCTGGGTTATAAATTTTTAAGTAAGTAGAAGACATGAATATATACTTTACCAAAGGTGATATACAGTGGGCAAATATGCACAGATATTCAACATCACTAACCATTAAGGAAATGCAAATTAAGACTATGCTGAGATACCACCATACACATATTAAAATAGCTTTCAAATAAAAAAAATGGAAATACTGCTGAGTATGCAGAGAACTGTATGTGTCATATATTGCTGGTGGAGATAGCTTGGTAGTTTAATATATATTTCCCAGATGACTCATCAATCACACTCTTTGGCATTTATCCAAAGAAATGGGAACTCGTGTAAAACAAATTTGTACACAATTGTTCCCACTTGCTTTATTAAAACTGACAAAAACTGTAAACAAGTGAAATGTCCCTCCATAGGTGAATGGATAAACAAACTGTGATACATCTATTTAAACATTCTCATTCAACAATAAAAAGGAAGAGAAAATTGAAAAAAAAAGAAGTTCATAAGTTCAATATAAGCTCTAGTTGTGTTCACCTAATTGATGAAATAAAAATAAAATTAGTTAATATCAATGACATACATTTTTATGTAAATTATTCAAAGTTCTTTCTGAAATATTAGACCATTAATAATTGCCACAATTTAATATAGACATAGATAACAGTCAGAAATATGTCCGCTAGTGCCAGAAATCATGACTTATTAGAAATTCATGATTATAAGATTTGCAAAGAGATGACATGAGGACACAATAGCTGAATTCAGGTGATTTAAAAGTTGTTCACGTAAAATTTTCATATATACTATTCCAGAGAAGAGATCTACATTATGTGATAGAAAAAGTAAAATGTTTGAAGCTGCAAAGAGAGACCAATCTGTTGAATATAGGAAAGAACATAGTAAGATTCTTACCTCCATCTTAACAGTCTTACAAAGACTCATTATGTGTTCAAAGCCAGGGCAGTTATCAGTTTGGAAGAGTGGAGGTGACATGTGAAAAATGAAAATGAGTGCTTGAGTCTGAGGTCTTTTCAGATCCTAATTTTTCATGCTTCAATAATATCTGTGAAAAGTTTATATAGGTAGATGACAGATGATAGTTAGAGAGATACATAGCTAGGTAAACTGATCAGTCAATTAGAAAAAAATATACAATTCAGAATAAATTATAATAAAGGTGAAAGATATATTAAAAAATTCAACTTCGCAATACATTTAAATTACATAACACTGACTTACTTCTCATCATCCTTTTAGTTTACTAACTGAAATAATGTACTCTTGACCCTAGATCTAAACAAAACAAAACAAAACAAAAAAGTCTTGTCTTATCTAGACAAGAATTCTGGCAGTTCCTACAGATTGTCTGCTTAATCTTATGTGGCAGACGGTTGATAACAGTTTTAAACAAAGACTCAGTTCAATCATTAGAGCAGAAGAACATGACATTAATCAAAATTCTAAATTGATCCAGTGATAAGTTTACTCGCCTACCACAGCTCAGGAAGCTTCAGGCTGAGAGCCTGTGGTGGGAAAGAACATGATTGACTCCTGTAATGCCTTCCTGGCTGCCTCTTTTCTTATTTTTAAGACTTCCCAACTGCTCCATTGATCTCTGGGGAAGGAAAGGCACAGGAATACCGCAGTTCGTACTTTCATCAGTACTTTCCTAAACTGGCTTCGTTCTCTACGGACCATGCTGCGGTTTAAAGATGACTCTTTTTTCTTCTAGGACACAATTTTGAGGCGATTTGGACATTCCATATAAGGTTGGTCCAAGTGCATTTTCCTTCAGTGTTTCAGATTCGTCTTTTTTTTTTTTCAGACAGAGTCTCGCTCTGTCGCCAGGCTGGAGTGCAGTGGCGTGATATCGGCTCACTGCAACTTCTGACTCCCGGGTTCAAGCGAGTCTCCTGCCTCAGCCTCTGGGGTAGCTGGGATTACAGGCACGCGGCACCAGGCCCAGCTAATTTTTGTATTTTTACTAGAGACGGGGTTTCACATGTTGGCCAGTATGGTCTCAAACTGCTGACCTCGAGATCGGCCTGCCTTGGCCTCCCAAAGTGCTGGGATTACAGGAGTGAGCCACCGTGCTCGGCCAATTCATCTTCATTCTAATGAATCACTTGTACTCCATCCTTAGTCCTCATTCGTTCACTCCCAGCTTCTTGCTACTGGGTTCTTGATACTCATCTACTTTGTCCTGTTGCCCTTGTACTTTTGTCTTTCATGTGGGCCGCATATCGTCTTCTAGAAACCCACATGAAATCCCTGCCCAGTAAACTAGGAAAATGGAAGCAATCCTGTATCAGTGACGCTTCCCAGCTCTAGCATCCATGCTATCAGAGAAACTCTGGTCCTCGATGTTTCTCAGGCCACTTCTACACCACCCCGCACACCAGGAGTGTTTGACACTTATTAAAGGATTTTTGGTCACAGCCAAAATCTGCTTCGGTTTGACGGGAGGGCACGGGCACTAGGTTTCCCATGATAGAGAGCTGGATGAGATCACACTAAAGAGGTCTCCTCGCAAGATGATCTCACTCATTCTCCTAAAATTTTTGTATTTTTAAAATATTTGAAGGTGTTCAAAATCAAAGAAACTGGTTGAAGTCAGTATCATTTGAAAATAAGTGCGTGGTTATTTGGCAAATCACTTTCAAATATCGTGTCAATTTTACCTTGTGTCTAGCATTAACTTCTGATCTAAAACTTCTGTTTTAAAGAGAATTATTGAGAGAAAATCAAGATGTATGCTGGAGTTTGTAGTGTCTATTGTTTCCATCTTTATGTTCCTGTGTATCTAGGGTTTAGCTCCTACTTACAAGTGAGAACATGTGATTTTTTTTTTCCTGTTTCTGCATTAATTCGCTGAGGATAATTGCCTCCAGCTGCATCCGTGTTGCTGCAAGGGACACAATTTTATTCTTTTTATGGCTATGTAGTATTCCACGGTGTATATATACCACATTTTCTTTATTCCATCCACCACTGATGGGCACTAGGTTGGTTCCATGTCTTTGCTATTGTGAATAGTGCTTTGATAAACACATGGAGGTGTGTTTTTGGTAGAATAGCTTACTCTCCTTTGGGTGTATATCCAGTAATGGGATTGCAGGAGTGGTAGCAGAGAGAGAGATATGAGCTGAAAAACTTTCTATTTGGTGCCATGTTCACTATCTGGGTGAAGGGATAAAAAGAAGCCCAAACTGCAGCATCACACAATATACTGTTGTAACAAACCTGCATATAACCCCCTTGAATCTAAAGTTAAAATTAAAAATCCGTTGGAGACAAGAACCCAAACTGCTGGTAGCAGAGTGAAGGGCTGTGTTAGAGTGTTCATAATAGGAGCAGTGAGTAAAACAGGAATAAGTAAGTCCCTTCTTCCCTCCTCCCATCTTTCACTATTCCTTTTCTGCTCTTTTTAGCATAAACATAGGAGAGTGCTCCCTCATAAAGGAGAATTCTGGTCTTCAGAATTCTAAACCTGACATTCAAAGCAGGATGTAGAAGAATGGATTTGAGCTGAAAGATAATAGCTTGAGAACAAGCACAGATTCTAATACATTTCTCCAATTTTGTTTTTTTAGGAGAAAAGCCAAATTGCAAATGTAATGGTACAATGGTGGACTCCTGAAGGTGTTATTACCAGTTTCATCTTATAAATTTGGTAGATTTTAATCTGGGTATCACAGATGATCTTCAGGATATCCATGTACTGATGAAATTTTATTTATTTATTTATTTTTCTGTGTCATTTATATATCTTTTGGATAAGTGGGTTTGTAATTTTCACTAGTTTCAAAGAAGACTGTAACTTTCCTAGAAATTTTTGGGAAAAAAAGATCTATGTTGGGCAGATCTAGAAATCTTAAAATGAGAATAACAGACATTGTAAAAGAAAAAGCAGAGTAGAATGGGAAGGAAAAAAATTCTATTGAAAAATATTTACCTGATACATTGGGAAAATGGACTGTTTAAATTGGAAGTGTGTATTACATCCAGATTAACACAAAAATCATTTTCATATATCCCCTGAAAAAATTTCTGTTATTAAATATATATAGAAAATGACTCAAAATTTCTAGATGTACAAGAAACACTGTTTACAGAGTTCAAATAGCTGATTGAACCAACAACTCTAAAAATTAACATATTAGACACTCTATCATACTTCTTTTTCTTATAGATACACCTTAAGGACATTTTGTCTATTTTTAAAAATTAGGATTTCTTTGAGTTTGAGTCTATTGTATTGACACCATTGAGTCTATATGTAATTTAGAACTTTTCTTCACTATGATTTCAAGCATCCATTTCGTCTTACTTCTGTTTTGAACCACCAGTTCACTAGATCTCTTTTGTGCTTCATCTTGCCCTTTTGTTGGAACAAGTTTCATTTCCTTCTTGACAAGAATGGCGCATACTAAAATATCACAAAAAAACTTCAAATATGTTATATCCAAATACTATGAAATACTTTCATGTTGCTACAACTTGTGTTCAAGAGAGAATATTAAAAATAAAACAACCAGAATCTCCTTAATGACTTGCTTTGGCATAGTATTTTTTATGATAATATTAGGATGGTAGAAATGGACAACATCCACCCCCAATCCCATTCTCACTCTCTCACCATCTTCCTTACAATTCTAGCTAAATAGAATTACTTACAGTTGCACCTTAAATCTATGACAATTTATTAGTACATATGTATGTTTTGCGTTTTCCTTTTCTCTCTTGGAAAACTGTTGTCAATGACTTCATTTTATTCAATTTATTTTTTAAAGGACTGTGTTAGATTACATTAATATTAAAAAGTAGTTTGATTCCTAGGTATTTTATTCTCTGTGACCTTCACAAGAAAGTTCTGCCCATTGTTGCATCATAGAAATAGAAACAGATGTAAATATGAATATCTTAGTTGGAAAGATAAAACAAAACAAAACAAAATAGTAACTCCTTCTCCCTGAACTCTGTAATATGAGGGTGTTTTCTATGAGTTAAATTTCACTAGTCCATTCATCATATATGACTTATTTGACATTGGGATTGGAGTAGATGTGACATTAACAGTGCTTTTAGTGTGCTTGTGTGGTTAGGTATGTCATCTTGCATAGCTGCCTTTTCTAAGAGAAAAGTTATGACTCAGTAGCTGTTGCCCCTTAGCCTAGAATCCAGGAGGAACATTTCTGGAGCAGAGACTCTTAAGCTAAGTTTATGTAAAAAAATGACACCAGAATGGGAGGAGTGTAATTTGGAGAAAAAAAAATTAGAATAAATGGCAGTGAATTTTAGATGAGTGCTAATAGTGAGAAAACTGATACAGGAGGTCAGAAAAATAGCAACTTATTTTCTTTACTACCAAAATATTTGATGAAATTTTGCTTGTGGTATTTTGAAAGGCATAAATCATCCCCAAAGGATTTAGAAAGTACAGTGGACAATCTGAGGCAAAACATGGAAATCATGAACTGGTTGCTACTAGCTGTATTTCATAGTTACTACTAGAAAGAGGTAAGCTGAGAAAAAAATTACCAGTTTGCAACAGAATTTTGAGCAAGTATAGAGGACCTAGAAATTACAGTTTTAGAAAATAATACTGCTTTTCACCAAATAGAGTATGACTATTATTATATATAATAAGGAAGAACACATATTAGGTATGTTGCTTGAATATACTTAGTTACTTCTTCGGAAAGAAATTAGTGTCAAATAAATCCATTTAAGCTAGATAAAAGTATTTGAAGAATATTGTGGTCTCACTGCAACCTGATCTGCTGAATTTCATAAGGATTGCAATTAAGTCTAGAGAGAGAAATATCCTAAAAATAATTGAGGATGTGGCTGTTGGCACACGGAACTGACTGGAATCTAAGACTTATACAACCAAAATATTTATAAAAACGATGTTGTAAAAGTACTGCTAGTTAGATCACAAAAGACAAAATCTATGCAGGTTATAAAATGTCTTTTGGTCTTAAGTTTTCAAAGATAGTCGTCAGGTTGAGAGGGCATCTCAAAAACCCCAAAAGAAAAATTATTTAATTATTTTTAATTCTTAAATTCTTAACCAATTATTCAGAATTGGCCGAAGAGCATGATGCCAAAAGAAGACACTTCCTGAGGGCAGAGCCAAGAGCTCTGATAATAGAAAGCTTGCCTAATAAAGAAATATTCTTCCCCTCCCAGAGTAGGGACATCTAGTAACATTTATCCAGAATTATTATGGTCTTGTGACTTCCATATGTCTTGGGAGATTAATACTTCCACGTCCAATATTTGAATGTTGACCATGAGTAATGATTATCTTAGATAACACAGACCATCTAAGTAATCTAAGGTCTTAGATAACCTAGATTTTTGGTTCAGAGGACTCTGGATCAAAAATTGCTGAATTAAGGTTTCATAGGCGCTTCAATAACCTGGACTTTCAAACCTGATGCCATAATTAAAAAAATAGTTTTTTAGAATTTGCACATTTCACATGTCAGAAGAAATATACAAAATCATGGTAGTCGGAATATAATTAAAAAATATTTGCTCCTTCTACTTGATTTCCGTGGTAGGAACATACTTCCTAAACTGTCTTTGAGCTCAGTCAAGTAACTGCTTTAATGAATGAAAACTTTAATCAATGTTAACCAATCTAAGGCTAAAACCCTTTTTTGTATTTCATGTGCTTTTGTGTTTTTGTGATCACCATGAAAAGAAATTATCCTGTATATGCGCTTAACTATCAGTTCAAGCCCTTCAATGAGCACATGTGTGGCAGAAGCATTTTAGCTGACCTATGGATCTGAACCATAAAATATAGTTACTAAAATCTGAGCCAGAATGACTGAGTCAATTCTAAAGTAAATGACATGAATAGTGATTTTTGTAATTTTAATAAATATGTTCATTTATAGAAAAATTAACTTTGAAATATCTTCCATGTAGTGAAGTATCTTTGAAAATAATTATGTGGTAAAATTGACATAATTGAGCTTATTTTTCTATTGTTTTTCATGAAACTGTTCTTTAGAATTCAATAACCTAACATTGTTGTTTCCATTAACATGTTTAATAATTTAGATTTATTTCAAAAATTTTTAAAAACAACTTATACTTTTATAAAAGATGAAAATAATCATTATTGTAATCAAGGATAGACACATTGATCAGTGGAAGAAAATAGAATCTATAAATGGACCCATACTAATATAGCCAATAGATTCTTTTTTTTTTATTATACTTTAAGTTCTAGGGTACATGTGCATAATTTTCTTAATCCAGTCTGTAACAGATGGACATTTGGGTTGATTCCAAGTCTTTGCTATTGTGAATAGTGCCGCAATAAACATACGTGTGCATGTGTCTTTGTAGTAGAA
>NW_012123376.1:6621460-6654201 GCF_000951035.1 Colobus angolensis palliatus | reverse complement strand
AGTTGAAAATGCAGAAATCACCAGTCTTCTGTGTCCTTCGCGCTGGGAGTTGGAGACTGGAGCTGTTCCTATTCGGCCATCTTGCTCCGCCCCTATGCCAAAAGATTCTTGACAAAAGTGTAAATGCAGTTCCCTGGTGAATGGATATTCTTTTCAGCAAATGATGCTGGAAACATTTGATATCCATATGCAGAAAGCTGAAGCTCCACCCATACCTCACACTGTATACAAACATTAACTGAAGATGAAACATATAACTTAATTTAAAATGTAAAATTAATAAAACTTAAAAGAAATATGAGAAAACCCCTGCAGCCTTGAGTTAGGCAAAATTATTACATACAATAGTAAAAATGAGCTTCTAAAAGAAAAAAAAAAAAAACATAAAAATGAATTCACTAAAATTTAGGAAATTTTACTCTTCAAAAATCACTTTTAAGAGAATCACAAGACATTGAATTAGAGACCATATTTGTAGTTGACATATCAGAGAAATGACTTGATTCCAAAATACATTTTTAAAAAATATCAAAATTCACCAATAACAAACATTTCAATAAAAATCAGGCAAATGTTGCGAGGCCGAGGCAGGTGAATCATGAGGTCAAGAGATTGAGACCACCCTGGCCAACATGGTGAAACTCTGTCTCTATTAAAAATACAAAAATTAGTTGTGCATGGTGGCACATCCCTGTAGTCCCAGCTACTCAGGAGGCTGAGAGTTGAACCCAGGGAGGCGGAGGTTGTTGTGACCTGAGATCGCGCTACTGCACTCCAGCCTGGCAAAAGAGCAAGACTCCGTCTCGGAAAAAAAAAAAAAAAAAATCAGGCAAACGATTTTAGCTGACACTTCCAAGAAAGTATAAGAGGTGACTCAAGTCAGTGAGAAGAAAATAATCACAAATCAATGAAATAAAATTAAAATCACAATTTGATTTCATTATACATCATTAGCTGAGGGAAAAAAGATAAATATCATGAGCTGGTTAGAGTGCAAAGAAACTAGAATAGTTGTCCATGGCTGGTGGGAAGGCAAATTAGTATAGCCACTTTGGAAAATAGTTTGGCAGTATTACCTAAATTTAACCATACATTCATCATGTCACTATCAATATTATTGCCCATTGCTCACTTATTAATCAAACATATTTATGTAAACACTTATAGCAAATGTTTATGGTAGCTTGATTTGTAATTGTAAAAAAACATGGAAACTGCATATTTTCAGTTCACACAACTACTTTTGTGGGTTTTTTAAATAAAAATAATTATTATTCTTAGTTATAATATATACGGCTACTTTAAAATATATTTATTTCTAGAAATATGCCTCTCTTATTAAATATATTGGGATTTAACACAGTGCATTTACATCATGCTTCCATTTAAAATCTTCAGTGAATGGAACTACGCACAAGAGGAAAAGAAGGAAAATCTATACTGGAACTGGAAACTTGAACAGGAGTCTGTGAATTATTCAAAATCCAAAAATGCATCTACGGCTCTCTAAAAAAAAGAATGTATGATTTTCTTTCCCTCCTTTATGTGTTCTCATCTTTTTTGAATGTTCTTGGAACATTTTATGCTTTTAATCTATTCAGTCATGATTTTTTTCTGACATGTGAATTACATGCGTTTGTCAGTATATTTTAAAATATTAGGATAGACAAGACTGTTCTGATTATTACATTAGCTTCACATTTAATACAGTTTTGGCACAGAGTGAGCATAATAACAATCTGCATTTTGATAATTTATTTTTAGGTACCACTTGTAATGATCTATTTTTTTAATCTCCGTTCTTTTCTCCTGTGAACATTCATCTTTGCAGACACTCAAAGTACATATCTTTGTGCATAAAACGTTTTGTAAAGCTTTCTAAATGTCTTGGTTAGGACGTAACTTGCCTTGATGAATGAAAACTTAAGTAGATGCTAAATAATCAAAAGTTTGTTTGTTTGTTTATTTATTTATTTTTGCATGGCATGTTGTCTTGTGTTTCAGTGGTCATGATAAAATTGTCTTGAATATATGCTCACCTATTAGTTCAAGCCCTAAATGAACTCAAGTGGCAGAGCCATTTCAGCTAAACTGTAGCTAATACCATAGCTATAATTCTCCTTATACACCAACTGATATAGCTAGTTACGCTCTTCACAGTCACCTAAAAAGTTTAAAAAATTAGTTCATTCAAGATATTTTATGAGCAAAATCTTTTCTTGATATAAACATTTCTTTCTACAAAAAAACATGAACATTCCATGTACAGAGTTATACATTTTTTAAATATTTAAACATTGATATATACTTGATCACTATAGAAAAAATTTCTAGTTATATCCTAACATGGACTACCTTTTAAAAATTCTATAATAAAATTCTAATATTGATAATTCTCTCTGGTTCTGAATTATTAAGTGATGTTGATGAAGGTAATTTCTTCTTGCATACATGTCATAAGTTGAAAATATATACATTTAATTTCAATCACATGTCCAATATGATTTTAATCACATGTCCAATATGATTGTGATGAGAAATCACAATTCCTCATCAAAAATTCTTAAATACATGAAAATATATAAAGTGAAACTTTTCCACTACAAATTTGGTAGGAAAAAAACAACCTGACCCAAACAGATTTGTCATCAAAATCTGAGCTGAATGAATATGAAGATTCTTTTAGTATTTAATTTTCTCTCTCTTATTGTGAATATTTTTTGTCCTATGCCTATACATATATATTATATATATTTAATTCCAGCATACTTTACTAGATTTTGCTGTCAATGGTATTTTATAGTGCAAAATGCTACATGTTGTCCTTTTTTAAATCTATAAATGTCAGGAAGGTAGCTAGCCTCAATGGTTTTGGATTAGAAAATGTAGATAGACTTGCCAGGTGCGGTGGCTCCCACCTGTAATCCCAGCACTTTGTGAGGCCGAGGCGGGTGGGTTACCTGAGGTCGGGAGTTCGAGACCTGCTTGGCCAGCATGGTGAAACCCCATCTCTACTAAAAATATAAAAATTAGCTGGGTGTTGTAGTGGGTGCTTGTAATCCCAACTACTCAGGAGGCTTAGGCAGGAGAATTGCTTGAACCCAGGAAGTAGAGGTTGCAGTGAACCAAAATCGTGCCATTGCACGCCAGCCTGGGTGACAAAAGTGAAACTCCATCTCAAAAAAAAAAAAAAAAAAAAGAAAGAAAAGAAAACGTAGATAAGTTTGTATTGTATTATTTTTCCTTTATATGTCTGCTACTACTTCAAAATTATATTTTTGTGGACTCATTGTATACTAAAACAGTTATGGCTCTTTGTTGCAAATAACACCAAGCTCAAAGTGTTTGTAACGAATGTGTAGTTTCTTTTTTTCAACTTTTAAGTTCAGGAATACATGTCCAGGTTTGTTATATAGGTAAATTTGTGTCATGGGGCTTTGTTGTACAGATTATTTAATCATCCAGGTATTAAACCTAGCATATATTAGTTATTTTTTCTGACCCTCTCCCTCCTCCTGCCCTCTACCCTCTGTTAAGCCCTAATGTCTATTGTTCCCTCTATGTGTCCATGTATTCTCATTATTTAGCTCCCACTTATAAGTGAGAACATATGATATTGCGTTTCTGTTCTCAAATGATAATGGCCTCTGCCTCCATCCATGGTCTCGTCAAGGACATGATCTTGTTCTATTTTATGGCTGCATAATATTCCATGGTGTTTATGCACTACATTTTCTTAAACTTTTCTATCATTAATGGGCATTTGGGTTGATTCCATGTGTTTGCTATTGTGAACAGTGCTGCAATGAACATATATGTGCATGTGTCTTCATGATAGAATGATTTAAATTCTTTGGGGTATATAGCCAGTAATGGTATTGCTGGGTCAATTGGTAGTTCTGTTTTTAGATTTTTGAGGAATGTCCACACTTTTTCCCAAGATGGTTGAATTAATTTTCACTCCCATCAACAATGTATGAGCATTTCTTTTTCTCTGCTACCTTGCCAGCACATTATTTTTTCACTTTTTAATAATAGCCATTCTTAGTAGTGTCATATAAGTAATTTCTTAAAGGATTTTAGGTAGTTCACTGAATCTCTGAGACAGACTGTGACTAAGCCTTAGATACCTGATAGCAAAGAATAATATCTAAATACAATTTTCTATAGGACTCTCAACATGCTAATATAAACACCACAACTTGCATAATTACTATTTGTTACCGGACGGCTTCACTAACATTTCAGAGAGAGAATTGGACAGCCAATACTCTCTCTGAAGACAAGAGGTCTCTGGTACCGCCCTTCTTAGAAAGGATTCTGTGCAAATTCTTCGTTCTTATATTACTGGCTATTAAAAAGAAGTTTCATGATTGTGTTTTATTGTTAGAACAGATGCTATTTGCCTTTGATATTCTAAAGTGGATGGGTGTCTTAGTTATTTGGGCTTCTATAGCAAACTACTATAGACTGAGTGACTTATAAACAACAGAAAATTACTTCTCACAGTTATGGATTCTGAGAAGTGCAAAATCAAGGTATGGGCAGATTGGATGTCTGATTAGGCCCGTGACCCAATTCATAGATGGCCACATATTCTCACTATATCCTCACATTGTAAGAGGGATGAAAAAGCTTTGATTTTTTTTTTTAATATATACAATTACTAATCCTACCGATGATGGCTTTGTCCTGATAACCTAATTGCCTCCCAAAGCCTTAATGGTAGTATTTCAGCTTATACATTTTAGGGGATGGGAGGCACAAACATTCTGACAATAGCAATGGGGAACGGATGTCCTTGATTCTACCGTGGAAAGTCTTGGGCTTAGAGCATAAGGAATTTCCCCAACATAGGAACATGCTAGCAATTGCTGGGCAGCTACAAAGACAGACTATTCTTTTCAAATAAAGTGTGCTCACTATGTAACACCAATACACATAATTATAAATAATATTGAATCATAAATATACTGATAGCAAATGCCTTCCTATATTACAATGAAATAATAATCTGTATATATAAAAACACTCTCCTTTTCTATTTAAAATTTGAGAGGAAGTATTTTAAAACATTAGCAGTTGCTATGTGCAGATCTAAATCCACCCTCTCTGGATCATATCCATTCCTCTTTTGATTTTTTTTTTTCTTGGTACTGTCACAATCTTTATTTAACTCACAGCTTAAATTTTAAAATTAACTACCACAAAAAAAGATATAAATTGGTATAGAAAAAAACTTTAAATACTTACGCCATTCATATATATTTATAATTACAGACTAAAGTATTTCCTTAACTATATCAAGAAAAGCTATTCAAGTAGGTGAGTAGATACTTGAATACTAGTGTCTCCAAATGGTCTCAAGATATAGTTGGCATTTACGATAACTCAGTATTCACTTGCTCTAAGCCCATACTGATAGGTTTTCTACTTCCTGGTGCAGCCCAAAACTTTATTCCTGAAAGACAAAAACCCTGTAGTTGAGGTAATCATTTGTTTATGACAGCATTCTTTTTTTTTTTTTTTTGACAGTGCCTTGCTCTGTCGTCCAGGTTGGAGGTCAGTGGTGCGATCTTGGTTTACTGCAACCTCTGCCTTCTGGGTTCAAGCAATTCTCCTGCCTCAGCTTCCCAAGTAGCTGGGGTTACAGGTGACCACCACCACGGCTGACTATTTTTGTGTTTTTAATAGAGATGGGGTTTCACCATGTTGGCCAGACTGGTCTCAAACTCATGCCCTCAGGTCGTCCGCCTGCCTCGGCCTCCCAAAGTGCTGGGATAACAGGTGTGAGCCACTGCACCCGGCCAATGTTAGCATTCTTAAACATAATGTTTCTTTGTTGGATTTCTTGAGTTTCAGTGTAAAATCTCTACTTACATAACTTATTTCTGCCTTTAAAAAATTATCCTGAATGAATCACTTTCATTTTTTAACAACTGTTAGGTCAAACAATATGGAAAAGTGAATCACATAATTATGGACATCTCAGTGATACAATATCATCTGGTGTCCTATGGTTAGACATTTTGTCTATATCTGGACCTATATACTAAAGGATGTTTGTCAAAAGTAGAATGTTTTCTGCTATGTCTTTGCTATCAAAACATGGTAGCCTTCCTTCTTATTATCCTAGCTAGGTTTCTCAAAGGGCACTTGAAACCTCCTGATCTGCCACAAATGCTTTCCCCACCACGAGATCTATCGCTTTTTAAAGTGAAGTGGAAGAGCTGCCTATTTCCCATTCGAGACCGTACAACAAGCCTTTTGTTCTAAAGTAAAAATGGATGTGTGTTAGTAACGTGGCATGCAATACATCTAAATGGAACTCATTTTTTTCTAAAATCAACTAGGTAGCAGTAGTGTACAGGTATTACTGGAAATAGAACATGGCAGCACAGAGGCAATAATATTTAAACATTACAAATCTTTTTTATTTTTATCTTGAACATAGTATTTTGTGCTAACATTAAAATACAGATTAAATCATACTAATCCTTAAAAAACGCGCGTCTTTATATTGTTCAAAATACAGATGCACTAACTGGGGAAAAAATGTGGTTTTATTTGCATTGTCCTTTCTTTCTGAACTGAAGGAGATTCTATATAGAACAACTTATTTTTACTTTTTGCAGGGATATCTCAATATATCCAGATCACTGGACCTCCAAAAATATTCACTGAGTAAAATACCTATTTATTTTTATGGTATCTCACAAAATTTCGTAGAATGAAATGATGCTTTTTGCATTCCTTACCAGCATAGGATCACTGTTTGGAAAAGTGTAATGTCCTCTGGGACAGTACAATAATCAATATCCCTGCAAATTAAAATTTATTCTAAAGTTAGAAGGACAATGAAAAATTGTTAGCAGACAATGGATTGTTCTGCTACGTGGAAGGAACTACTTATAAGTATCTTGGGAAGGAGAAAGAAGAATGGAAAGAGAGAAAGACAGAAAGAGGAGCTTCTAAATTATCATTTGTTAAACAAATGCCAGTAATTTGATTTGTGTTTGATTTTCTTTAGCAATCGTGCAATACCTGAATTAATGGCTGAAACTGAAGTCATTTCCTGCTTAAACCTAACATAATTTACTTTCATATTATAATATTACTATTGTTATATACATAGTGTTAAAATACATTATACATTATATTAATAATAATAACGTATGATTATAACAACTCTATTATTTCTCATAAGTCTAATTTTCATTCATTGTGTTTGCTGTCCTGTGCCAGATTTGACTGCTCTTTGCTAACATGATTCACACATTAGTGATGACAGGGCAGGTTGGTACAGAATATTCTCAAATGGGATAACTCAGCTCTCCACCAACTCTGCTCCAAACCAGCTCTGCTCCACACATTTTATTCTCTAGCTTGCTACCAGGGGCATATTTTGATGGTTAGATAGAAGGACAAAATGAGCTGAAGAGCAAGCCCCACTGTGCAACTGCTTTTCCAGACTCACCTTGTGTCATATTTGCTAACATCTTGTTTGCCAACGCAAGTCATATATGTGTAACAGAGCACCCATCCTCGATGGGATCATTGGTTTTAATAATGCATGGCGTGCTATTGAAAGCTTTTGCAAAGCTGAAAATAGAGGTATTCACTTTTATTCTTTTCTTTTCTCAATATCTTCTCTTTTTCTCTCTCTCTTTTTCTTTTTGTTTCTTTAATCTTCAAACTTAAATTCCTAACTCTACTTCTAAGCCCAATCACAAATGTTTGTTTGTCTACACTGGTTATTTTAAAATATAACAACTCTAACTTTCAGCAAAAATCAAAGGAACTGTTTACCTAAAGCCTTGTGTTTGTTTGTTTGGGCTTCTTAATCACATTTTAATTCTTTATTTTACTTTTTATTGTGTTGTTGTTGTTGAAATGTTTACTTGAGGGTTTGGCTTTTAATTAAACCTCCTGATTAGCTCATCAAGCTGATTAGGGATAATCTCTTTCCAATACTCTCACATGTAAACACAGAGTAACAGTTCTCTTTTCCAATTTGTTTCTTATTTACTGAAGTCTTATTTCTTAAGGCAAGATCCATTTTCTTATTTGTTATTATGTGATTACATTAGTTGACTCTTTAAACAGAAATTACATTTCAATTTATTTCACTTTTGGTAAAGCTGCCCAGCAAGGTGGCTCTCAGACAACAACTTTTCCTAGATTAGTAAATTTCTTTTTATTTTTGTTTCACACATCTCTTTTGGACAGTTTTCTCAGGGAAAACATAACAATGCAAATTTTAAAAAGGTAAATCACTAATGTATTAGTCTTTTCTGACAATATTTTCAAGTTCTATATTTATGTCTGTGGAATAAGTTATACTAACTCAGTTTTAAGAAGGAAAAATAAATTAATGCTCTTAGAGTCAGAATAGGCTCATTATAATAAGCATGTCACATAACCTCTGACTGATTACCTGGAACTGGAACTGTCTTGTCATACTTACCATGGCTATGCCTGCTATGTAGCCATGGAAAGCAAATACACCTTTCTTAATGGCACACGGCTAGAATAGGTTGAACAGCCTCCCCTGCTTTTAGGGGCAGAACCAGCCACATGAGTTGCAGGGCCCAATGCAAAATGAAAGCATGTGACCCCTTGATCAAAAACAACATAAAATTTAAAATATCAAGAGCATAGAATTGAAATAAGCATGGGGCCCTTCTATGCCTGGAGCCCAATGCAACTGCATAGGACATATGATCATGAAACCCGTCCTTGTTAAGTATGGCCATTTGTGACTCAATTTTTGATAAAGGAATATAATCCAACATGGTGTGTGTATTGTTTAGTTCTATAATTCAAAACCTGGCCACTTTTCTTTCGTATTTCTCTATAACCTGACATTACAGTTTGATAGTCAGTTTTTGAATAATTATTTTTCCATCTTTGCACTATCTTGTCCGTGAAATTCCTTTTGTACACTTTGTCATCCCTCCTTTCTCATGCTAACTTCTATTCAGACTTCAAGGCCTTTAAGAAATTTCATATCCTTTGCAGAGCTTTCCTCAGTTCATCATGCAGTCTCTCACTGTTATTTCTCCCCACCGTAACATATGCACCTCTAGTTGTAATACTGTTCACTTGACCTTAGAGTTATGTTTGTCTTCTGAACTATGATCTATCAGTAGGCTGAGTGGTGTTCTTATTTACCTTTGTGTCTCCAGAATATATTATGTAAGTATTAAATGTTTAACAACTGCATGCCTTATTATTAAATATCTATATTAATAGGTAGCACATATATACTTATTTGATACTATCTTCCAATATCACAAATACTTTGAAGGTAAGAAGTTACAAATGAGTATCCTTTCCTCTTTGCCAAAATGGCCGTTTCCTGACCTCTAGGATAATTTGCAGAATTTTGATCCTCCAAATAACTATAATTTATAGTGCTTTATTAAATAGAATGCCGAGAAAACAAATCGTATTTTGTAAGCTCAGGTTAAAGAGAAAAAAATAACACATTAAGTGCCATTCAAGTTCAATAAATCCTGGTACAAACTAAATTTAGAAAAGAATTGTAATAGAGGAGGTTCACTTAATTCACTGACATTTTATTTACACCAATAATGAGCATGTATGACTATAAAATGTTCACTGTGTGAATTCAGTATGTGAGAATATTCAATTATCCTGTGTGTAATACACCATACTTCATGTATTCAGTTTGTGTCAGGAATATTTTTAAATGCATGAATAAAAATAACTGATAACACCGTATTTATGTTGGAAAATAACTTGAATTTAACACTCCTTGGTCTTTTTTAAATTTTACTTTAATTTCTTGGATACATGTACAGAACACGCATGTTTGTTACAAAGGTATACATGTGCCATGGTGTTTTGCTGCACCTATCAACTCGTCATCTAGGTTTTGAGACTCCCATGCATTAGGTATTTCTCCTAATGCTTTCCCCCCCTCTTGCTCCCCAATCCCTGACAAGCCCAGTGTGTGATGCTCCCCTCCCTGTGTCCATGTGTTCTCATTGTTAAACTCCCACTTATGAATGAGAATATGTGGTGTTTGCTTTTCTGTTCCTGTGTTTGTTTGCTGAGAAAGGTTTCCAGATTCATCCATGTCCCTACAAAGGACATGAACTCAATCTTTTCATGGCTGCATAGTATTCCATGGTGTATATGTATTCAGTTTATCGTTGATGGGCATTTGGGTTGGTTCCAAGTCTTTGCCATTGTAAATAGTGCTGCAATAAACATGCATGTGTCTTTATATTAGAATGATTTATAATCCTTTGGATATATACCCAGTAATGGCTGGGGCCAATAGTATTTTTGGCTCTAGATCCTTGAGGGATCGCCACACTGTCTTCCACAATGGTTGAACTAATTTACACTCCCATCAATATGTAAAAGCATTCCTATTTCTCCACATCTTTGCCAGCATCTGTTGTTTCCAGATTCACTGAACTTTTATATTTTATCTGGTACAGTGAAAATGTACAATCTATTGTATCTGTTTTGTATTCTCCACAGTTCACAACCCAATAACATTCACGTTATGAGATAACATGAAGCAATGGGAAAAGCGACTGAAGGGCTATGTACATTGTGTTTATTTCTTTTCTGCCAGTTTGCAGTTGGCCTATCACTTAAACTTCAGCTCTTAGACCCATAACATAAGGAAGTTCCATCACACAATTTCTAAGACTGGAGTTTTAAACCCATGTACCATCAAAACAAGAATACATTTCTGGTTATACGAATAGACTAACCCATTTTTTTCCCCTGGGCAAGTCATATGAATTTCAGAATATCTTAAATGACAAAATTTAGCTATACCAAAACAAAAATTTGTGTTATTTTCACATTCTTTAGAGATCTTAAACATTATATGGATTTCCTTAGTAGTTCATTATCAAAGTGATTTTATTTTTTTCTTATATGTAATTGAGAAAAAAATTTCTTGCTTTGGATATAAATCTACACATAAATCAAAATTTTAGAACCAAGCTATTAATGTCCATGAAACACATATATATCCAAATATGGCAGAGACCAGTTAGCTGTTTATAAAACTCACATGATTTTCCTTCTGAGGTCAGAGCTAGGCTCCATTTCTGTCTCCCATGCAGGTGAAGGTGGTAATATGACAGAACCATAGCTAATGAGTGCTGATAGAACATATTTATCAGTTCTGGGATGATCAGTAAAAATATTTTTCTTCCCAATTGCCAGCTAATGTGACAAGAGAAATGTGAGCGGTGCTAGTTAAGTTTCACTGTCAGCCTGAATTCACCACCCCCACCCCAACACCAATCATGTTCCATGGAAGACATAAATAAATGTTTCTTTGGTTAAATTATTGAGATATTGATTTTATTAGTTACAACAGCTCCTTAACCAATAAAGACCAACTTGAAACAACATCTTGCAGATGTATACATTTATGATCCTCAAAATTTTAGTTTCTTTCATATTTTACAGGAGCAGAAAAAATTAAATACTTTTCTCCATTTTTGTTTTCTGATATTTCATTACTATATGTCACCTTTTAAGTAGATTATTTAATATCTACTTTTTAAAGTAGATTATTTAATATATCTATTTTGACCAGAAAAAAATATTATAATGAACATATAATATATGATATACATTATGATACATTGCTTATTCTTATAAGTATTATATATTTTACATTAGTTGAAATAGAATTATTTACAAAATAATAAAATATATAGATTGTGCTGTGTAAAAAAATGTTTTCTTTTTAATTTTCAGGTTTTCAGTTACTGCAAACATTTTACAACGTCAGTTTTTTTCTTTCGGATTTTGTTATTATTGTACATTATTGTCTATGCAGTTTGAAAAAACCCATTTGAGATGTAGTGTGTGCTTACTCTAATAGACCTGGATATAAAGTTAGACTTAGACAGCATTTAGACATGGAATAATTCATCCATTTTGTAGCACCTCCCACTTGCTGCACACAGGATTTAAATTATCAGGCTAGTTTGTCGCCAGCTTGTATTTCATTTCTACGAGAGAATTCATGTGGTAAATGTATTGATTAAGGTATTAAGTAAATTTAAGTGAATTAAGTAGTTACTAATTTTAAGTAGTCACTCATTTTAAGTGAAGTAAGTAGTTAGCCTTAGGAATGTATAGTGAATGGCCTTGAACATTAGCTCTTAGATTAGTTTCATGATATTACTCATCTACATAATGTAAGACTTATTCTTCAAAAATTTCAGAGATTTGAGATTTCCAATTAAAAATCAAACCTGACAACTTATCTTTCACTTAAATTCCAAATTGTTTCTTATGAACTTATTGGTGAGAAGTTGTTCCTAGACTTTTAAAAGTAATACACCTGGCCAGGCACGTTGGCTCATGCCTGTAATCCCAGCACTTTGGGAGGCCGAGATGGGTGGATCACGATCAAGTCACGGTCAGAATATCAAGACCATCTTGGCTAACACGGTGAAACCACATCTCTAGTAAAAATACAAAAAATTAGCCTGGTGTGGTGGCGGGCGCCTGTAGTCCCAGCTACTCGGGAGGCTGAGGCAGGAGAATGTCCTGAACCCAGGAGGTGGAGTTTGTAGTAAGCCGAGACCATGCCGTTGCACTCCACTCCAGCCTGGGCGACAGAGCAAGACTTGGCGTCTCAAAAAAACAAAACAAACAAACAAACAAATACTATGAGAGATACTGAAATCTAGTCCATATTTCTGAAAATGGATTTTTACTATATTTATAAATCACTTATAATTAAAAAGTCACTTAAAATTAAATATTAATTCAATGAAGAAAGGATAGCCTTTTCAATGAATGGTGCTTTAACAATTAGATATTAACAGGAAGTAAAAGAAAATGAAACAATATAAATCTGACACATTATAAAAATATTAACTCAATATATCATGGGCTTCTGTTAAAAATACAAAAATATTAACATTTTTAGAAAAAAAGAAAGTAATAATGATCTAGAGTTAGACAAAGAGTTCTTAGACTTCATATCAAGAGTATGATCCAATAAAGAAAAAAATAATAAACTAGACTTTATCAAAAGGAAACGTTTTTGCTTTGTGAAAGGCCTCTTTAGAGGATGAAAAGACAGGTGATCTCATTTATATGCAAAATCTTTAAAAAATAATAAATATAAATAGATTAGAACCGTGGTTTACCATGAGTGGGAAAAAGGGCGGCGGTGGGGGGGGGGGTACGGACATAGGCAAAAGTAGGCTAAAGAATACAAATTTTCGGTTAGGTAAGATAAATAAGTTTAGAAATCTAATGTACAGCATTAGGGCTATAATTACTAACGGACTTCGGGGACTTGGCAGAAAGGGTGGGAGTGGTTGAGGGAAAAAAGACTACAAATTGGGTACAGTGTATACTGCTAGGGTGATAAGTACACCAAAATCTCACAAATCACCACTAAAGAACTTACTCGTAACCAGACATCACCCTCTCCCCAAAAAATCTATGAAAATAAATGAATAATTTAAAAATAACGTTATTGTAATGAATACTGAAAATATGCCGACAGTAGGTTTTAGATGCTTTTAACACACATACATACACACACAATAACTATAAAGGGTGACAGATATGTAAATTTGACTGTAGCAATCATTTTCCTATATCTCTCCACATCAATATATGATGTTGTGTACCTCAAATACATACAATAAAATAAAGATAAAAGAAGACATTGGGAATAAATATTTGAAAAACAAATATTTGACAAAGAACTAGTAATCTAGAAGATATAAAGAATTCTCAAAACTGAACAGTGAAAACATAAGCAAAACATTAAGAAAAAGGGAAAAATTATAAATGTGTATTTTAGCAAAGTGGATATATAAGTGGCAAAGCAAATGACTCCATGAGAAAATATTCAACATTGTTAACTATAAAGGAAATAAAAAGTAAAATTCCAGTGAGATAACAATGCACACTTATAACAATGTCTAAAATAAAAATAGTGACAACATCAAATGGGGGGAGGGATGGAGAGAAACTGAATTGATTCTGCATTGCCGATGGGAATATAAAATGGTACAGCTACTCTGCAAAACAGTCTACAACAGAGTCTGACAACAAAAAAAATTTGTTGTCAACTTAAACATGCAGCAACTATACAACCTAACAATTACACTCTTTGGCATTTTTCCAAAGAAATGAAAACTTAATGTTCACACACAAAAAAAATGTACAGAAATGTTCATAGTAGAAAAAAACAAAGACGTCCTACAACAGATAAAGAGTTACAAAAACTATAACATCCATATTATGTAAGTCCTCAACAATAAAAATTAATAAACTGTTAATATACATAGTGAATGAATTTCCAGATTACATTGAATGAAAAAAGTCAATCCCAAATATTACTCACTAACACTAATATTAATATATCTGCATGTGTATGATATTATTAAAATTGTAATAATATACAAATGGAATGTAGATTTCCAAGTGTCAGGAATGGAGGGAGAGTGAAGTCATTGTGGCTATAAAAAGGCAATACAATAGGTCTTTCCACAATAGATTATCAAACTGTTGAGCATTGACTGTATCAATATCAATACCCTCATTGTGATATTATACTACAGTTTTAAAAAAATGTTTCTCTTGGGAGAAATTGTGTGAAGGATAGCCAAGATATCTCTGTATTAGATGTGGTATATGTTTTAAATACAATATGTATGAATTATATGTTATATATATAACATATGTAATATATTTCAAATTATGCATAACAATTTAAATTTCTCATTACCCTTTGAGACACTTGTTTGCAAGATTTACAGCTTTACTTATTTAAAATAATGTCAACATGAATTGGGAACTGGCTTGTAAGTAATAAGACAAATTTATTTCACTTTCATTCATTGTTTTTATAATTAATGTAGTGATGGTAAATTTACATAGACAACAGCTGCTTTAATCACAGGTAGACATTTAACTGTGGTAGAAGAACAGGGATAGGAAGCAAACTATGACCTCCAGTGAAAGCAGTGGATTTAATAACTAATGACCCAAGGGAAGCAAACATAAGTTATTAAATGTCACTACACTTTATCACTATAGTATTTGAATTCATGACTGGAATGTGTGGAATACCTAAAAACATTATTATTTTCCACTTATTAGCAAATTGTTGACAAAAGAAGAAAGGCAACAGTTACTTGAGCTCCAGGAATAATATCAGAACTTCATCTCTTTTATCTCATTTAGTAACCAATACAGTCTATATTTTGGGTATTATTATTTCCAAGTGAATATTGAAGATTTTTCATGAGAAATAAATTTCCTGAAACCCCCAGTCAATAAGTGAGAGAGCTAGAATTGAAGCACAGTTGACAATAATTCTAAAGCATGCATTCATTCCATTTTATAACAGGATAGTCTCTGAAATGTTTAAGGGTGATTGGTTCATACTTACTGGGAATAATGAAAAGAATATTTATGCATAGGAAATGAAATTGGACTACATGCTTTTTAGCTCTTATTTTTCTCTAAGATTGAAGGGTATGACAGTATAGATAAGTTATTTGCTACAGACATATTAAGTTTTTCACAATGACTAGCAATAGAAATACTATATATACATTTATTCCTCCCATAATAGGAGAGATAATATTTCACATAGGACAAATACATGGTGTTTTGAGAATTGACATTAATTTTAGACATTAAAAGCATTATAATTTTTATAGGAAAAAACATGAAAATTGTTGAAAGTGATTATTAATGCCTGCAAGGACACTTAAATACTTTCTATTCCTAAGTATGATATATATACGTATTGCATATATACATATATTATATAAACATATTGTAATATAACGTATAAACATATATAGCATATAAATATGTATCATATAACTAATATAAATATAACATAGCATGTGAATATGTTATATAACTTAATTATATACTTACATAAGCATAACTTATACATACATACATAATACGTCTGTTATATGATACATATATGAAGTATCTTTGCTTGAACTGCTATTGCAAAATATCATAAATTGGCTGGCTTATAACCAAAAATCATTGATTTCTTACAGTTCTGGATGCTGAGAAATCCAACGTCAAAGTGCCAGCAGATTCAGTGTCTAATGAGGGCCTATTCCTCATAGCACCTTCTTGCTGTGTTCTTGCATGGTGGAATGGACTAGCTAGCTCTCCTGGGTCTCTTTTATAAGGTCATTAATCCAATTCATGAAGACTGTATCTCCTCAAAGGTCTTACTTTCTGATATCATTACCTTGGAGATTAGGATGTCAATATATAAATTTGGGATGGACAATCAGACCACAGCACGATAGCAAGGGACAACTGCATACCAAAGAACATTGGAAGCATTGTAGGAGACATAGTTTAACTCTCAGATATAAGGCTCATATTTAATAGCTCTACTATTAAATAGACTGGTCTTGAAAGAAATTGATAATTTTTGTCAGAGAAAGGCTGCAAGAGTTACAGAGATTTTTCAGGGATGAATAATTAATGAGTACATGTATCTATATATTTGCATCTGTATCTTTATCTGATTTAGTGTGCTTAGGATGGGACCTATTAATTCAGGAGTTAAATAAGTTATTTGTAAATTAATAGGTTTGTGGATTTTTCATTGAGAATGTACAAGCGCAATCCATAACTACAACATAACTTTTGCTCTCTTCTCTTTACTGCTTCCTTATGTAAAATTTACTGGTTGAATGGAATGAAACTATGCCATTTAATTTGAAAAGTTTCAAATAAGGAATTTTTTTTTTTTTGAAGAGGTGCTCATTTTTAACTGCTGAGAATGCTGAGAGCAGGTGAAGTTAAATAATGGCAGTCCGATACCAAGCCTGGGTAAGTGAATATTGAGTCTGCTGTGGTCCTGAGATAAAACATTCAGGAAGATTAGCAGCATAATGGATGGGGTGTAAAGGTGAAGAAAGATAATGAAATCATATTTTTACACAGAAAATCTGTATTTTCATTATGGACTTCTTGCTTTGCATATATATGACTTTTACTTGGAGCTGGTGTCTAAAATATGAACCTTATTTTCAACCTTCAATTCTTAAGAAATATTTGAATAGTGATAGAAATTGGGGTAAATGTTTAAAAAATAAAATCTTTTTTCTAGGAGAAAATAGAAAGCATAAAAATCCAGTTAAAATTCTAAAGATGGGGCCGGTCATGGTGGCTCATGCCTTTAATTCCAGCACTTTGGGAGGCAGAGGCCGGTGGATCACCTGAGGTCAGAAGTTCAAGACCAGCCTGATCAACATGGTAAAACCCCGTCTCTACGAAATGTACAAAAATTAGCTGGGCATGGTGGCAGTCGCCTGTAATCCCAACTACTCAGGAGGTTGAGGCAGGAGAATTGCTTGAACCAGGGAAGCAGAGGTTGCGGTGAGCAGAGATCGTGCCATTGCGATAGAGTCTGGACAAAAAGAGTGAAACTTTGCCTCAAAAACAAACAAACAAACAAAAATTCTAAAGATAACGTAAACGAGCACGCCCTTTCTATGCAATTAGCCACTTTTACAGACCAAATCCTTGTAGAACTGTATGCAGTAGGTTACAACGTTTCTTATCCATTGACAAGTCTTAGCTTTTAGCAATGCCCTCATTTTTATTGACACTAACCAGGAAAGATACACACCATCAGTCTAGTTATTCACTTATCAGTAAATATTTCATAGTTCCGATCTTTTTTATTTTCTGTTTCTGTTTTAGCATTAATTTCCATCTTGCTGCTTTTCGACACAAAAGGGTATCCTAGAATGCAAAGCAGGCATAGTGAAATTATTGTCATAGCTTATGCGTTAGTTTTCTAAATGTAAAAATGAGCTTCTTTTAAAACTCCAAACCTAAAATATTTATATATCTTTTAATTTAGTCAAAAAATTCTAAATAATATTTCATTATATTTTAACCTCCATTTGTAGGTGTTGTACACAGTTACTTGTTATATTGAAGTATTGCTTTGTAATTTCAAAAAGCAACTGGATTACAAATAGTAATATAAATTATGAAAATTACAAATCATGAATCACAAGAGATGGATTTTCTTTGCCTTATGTAGACATTTTAGCTAAGCAAAAATAACTGTTAAATTTTCTAGCTTGTGTCCGTAATTTATTTCACCTTCAGTTTTTTAGCAGTTAAGTTCAACTTTAATCCAGGGCATCTTATTTTAACTTTATGCAATTTTCTTAACACTAGCACATCAAATATCTCTTGGTACTCACTGTTCTGTACTACCAATCTAATTATTCACTACCACTAGCATAATCACCAACACTATCACCAGCATTATCATCATTGAAGTACAAACCTATGTATATATTGCACAACAAAGATACAATATTCCTTATTGGCGGATTAATCTAACAGCATTGAGTTTGATAAGTTATTGGTGAGGATTTACAATCTCAGAATTAAAGTTATATTTTCTGATACATTTTATCTTTGGTAAAGCTAATTATTTGCTTTTCATTTATTTTTCTCCTATTACAATTTGTTTTGAATTCAGATGGAGAAGACAAAGGTAATTTGATTCAGCCCCTAACATCACAATATTATGAAAATAAATGTTTATTTAAATGCCAGATTATTAGTGTCTATTCACATATTAGTTATAAATTTAAATTGAAAATTGTATAATTATATATTGAAACAATTACTCAGTAAATATTTGCCTTAATTTAAATATTATCTTAACTGTTCTTTAAATGAATTGAAGGACTCAGTGCCAAAATATTTAATATGAATTTAAATAAAATGTTTTTCCTAAAACTAATTTTTATTCTAATTTGTGATACACGAACCTCTTACTTATTTTAGCATAAAATTACTTCTAAAGATTTTATAGTTCTGTACTATTACTCTTGGTGTTATTCTCTAGTAAGTAAATTCATTTGTTCTTTTTTATCAGCAAATTATATTTCTAACTATTAAACATTTTATACTGAACATAATATACTATGTTTTTTCAATACTCTCATAGCAAAGTTTTGTGAATACATCATAGTTATTAATCAATAAAAGTGAAGAGATTAAAAATATATCTCAACTTATATTGTGATCCAGTTTAAGTAAATAAGATTTGCTAGACAGCCATATGCCTGGTGTTGAAAGAGAATTCTTGAGAGAGAAACTGACTTCTTTGCTGTTCTGAACTTGTAAGTGTGGGACATGCCCCTGAACTTTCTTATGTATTTTACTAACTCCAAAAATTTTATATCTGGCCAAACTTCATCTTGTCCAAGCCACCTGCCAGCTTCAGAATTTTATTTCAATAGAGTGCCAAACATTTTTTTTTAACACAAGTATGATTACGTTAAATTTCAATTACTATAATGTATTTTGCTTTGTATCCAATCCTTTCCTCCAACTTTCTGTGCTTTTTTTATTCTGTTTTTTAAGATTTCTGTTCTCAAATAAATGAGAATACTCTTAGTATTTTCAAAGCGATAGACATATGGCTGAAGTAGACATATTTTATGCATAAATTTGATCTTATATAAATTTATTAAAAATATTTACTTATATATCAGCTATTGGATCTTCTGAGAATATTCTATTAATTATGAAATTTTAAATCATGACTACATTTTAAATTGTGAAATATTAAACCATGACTAAATTTTAGCAAGTTATCATACATATTCAAAATGTGAGATATATTTTTATTAAGTTGAAAATTTGGGAAACATTGTTTTACATATTCTATTTTCAAAGCTCCTCTCCAAATATTTATAACTGGATAACATCCTCAACAGAAATCTCACAGACAGACAGTGAAACTACGACTTTAGGATACACGAATGAGGGATGAGAGGATTAATCGCTCCCAAAAAAATAGTAATCATGCTATAATTCAGAATTTGTAAATGCTGACAGTATTTTTTGACAATATTAACTTACACTTAGGAATTCCTAGAAGAAAATACAGTAATCCAACTACACCAGAATACTAATTGTTTCCTTCTTTCATATAGTACTGATCAGGGAAGCATCCTGTATTGTTAAGAATATTTAATATACCCTTGTCCAAGAAAACATGTGTATCTACATGAATTAGGAAGTGTACAGGAAATGGAAATCCAGAAGATAGAAGATAGCAGTCAACAGCAAAAAGAAAATATATTAATCATAGAAATTGGATTGAAATTGGCCATGAATCAGCATTAAATAGAATATATAACGAAATGTATGAATGCTTAGATTCATGGATACATCAATGGGTACATGAATGGCTAAGTGATTGGAGGGGTAGATACATGAATGGATAGATGGATTCATGAATAGATAAAAGCTTTCACTAGTGCTAATCAAACATTTTGTGTGAGCAATTGTGAGTGACAATCCCAGGAAAGTAATGTACCTGCAATTTCCTTGGCTTCAGCGTTGTCTATATATAGCCCCTTTAAGAAGGAATTGAGCTAGCCAGAGAGAAAGATTACCAGTCATGGCATTAGAGATCTCCATACTTAGTAACCTCACTGGTTTCTCAAACTATCTTCCCGGTTTGCTATGATTAAGGTTTGGAAACCAGAAGATAGAAATCTGGAAAAAAAAATCCAGTGTGAATGTTATGAGTAAGATTCAATATTATAACCAGGCCCTGACTTTACTACATCTTTTTAGTCTAAACCAGTTTTTAAAATTACTAAGCACTGACTTTAATGTTAGAATGTTCTGTTAAATTCAAAGAAGTGTGTGTGGTAGAGAGGGAGATTTTAGGCTTTTAGTCTTAAAAGCTTAGTCAAGTATTTTCAAATTTCAAGTGTGTGAATATTTTGGAGGCGTTTATTAAAATCAATATTTTTCAAATTTATCCCTGAAAATACCGATTGACTGAATATTTTAGATGATAATCCTAAAAATATTTATCAATCTAAAATCTTCATTGCTGTGACATATGTTATATATTTGGCTTTAAAATCTAAAGCTGGAAGCAAATTAGAACTGACATGTCTCCTTTTATGTTATATAGATATCATAATATTATAACACATATATGTTAAAATTATATATATATGTATAATTTAAAGGGTTATCTTAGGGGTAAGACAGCTTCCTGTTGTGGATAGAATAGACAGGAAGGCCTCTCTCTTAGCATAGTTTAGAGAAACCTGAAGTAAGCAAGACAGAAAATTATGTTAATAATGGAAGGAAAGTTTGTAAGATGGAAAGAATAGGAAGTGCAAAGTCTTTGACACAGGAGTGGGTTTTTAGAATTTCCAAGAAGACTCTAAGTCAACAGACAGGCAAACCAGAGTCTGCAACAGTCTCTAGAAATTTTAATCATTGATTCTATTTTTACTATATTCTATTAAATATTCTATTAAACCCACAGAAGTAAAAGTGGGAGTGTGTGTGTGTGTGTAAACACATGTGTACGTACACACATATACATACATGTACACACACAATGTGTGTGCATTTGATATTACATGTCTTCAGAGGAGAAGATAGTACCTCACATAGATTGAATTCAATAAGTAGGCAAGAGAGGGAAGTGAATGAATGCATGAATAAATGAATTTAATGTTAAACATAATTTTTTCCAAGTAATCTTATAAGAACAAAGTACAAGTCGATTTTACCTATCGATAGGACATGGTATTATCTATTAATGTAAAATGAGTGATAGTTTATTTAGAAATATACCACACTGTTAGATCATAGTAAAAGTGTGTTTAAATAAGACATTTTGACACACCCTTTTTAGATGAATAAATTTAATTTTAAAACCAAAGCAGCTGTTTTTAACATGTAAAAAACTATTATTTTTTTTTATTTTTTTCTTTAAATTTAAATCTTATTGAGATGACTTTACTAATTTATCCTGACTCTTTAGTAGTTTTCCCTGCAGGTTTCAGGTTGATTCTCAATTTAATGTTTCAGAATTGTTCAGGGTCAAAAAGATAGTATGTGGTATGTTTATATTTCATCCTTCCAATTCACTTACAAGGAGCCTATGCAGGCTAAGTAAAATCTTGAAGATATTTACTTTAGATTACAATTTTATAAATTTATAAATTCAGTGAGTTATATTGCTTAAATTAAAGAAAGCTCTCCTTGAACATGACAATTATTTGTAATTTATACAATTAAGAAAATATTAATTGATGTGGATTCTAATAAATAAGAAATGTTTTAAATATTTATTACACACGATAAAAATTAATACAATGCATCTTTAAATAAATAACATTTTAAAATCTGAAACCATTTCAACTAATATTAATCAATATCTATAATCCACTCAGAATACATATAATTCTATGCAATACTTCTGCAAAATGTTCAGGGCTGCCTCAAAATACATGCTGAGTCCAAGCTTTTATTACTACCTCCATAACTAAGTCCTAGTGCAAAGCACATCAGATGAAAGAAAAGTGTACACAAATGGTGTATTTGCCTCCTTTCTCAGCTTACTACAGTCTATTCTCAATTCAGCATCAGAATACTTTTTTGAAAATAAAGAAAGTCATATTTTGATCTTCTCTGCTGAAATATGCCTTTGGATTTCCAAGTCACTGAAAATAATATCCATATTCTGTAGCATGGCCTTTAAAGTCTGATATGATCTTACATCCCGCTATTGTTTTTACCTTAATCTCAAATCATTTCACATCTAGTTTACTTAACTACTAACTTAGTCTCCTGGAGGTTTGAGAAGCCATTTTCTGCCTCAGAAACTTTGCAGCTGATATCCTGTCTGTCTTAAAAACGTGCTCAGTTATGAACATAATTTTCTTTCTTACTTTCTTTAGGTTTCTCCCAACATATGCATAAGAGTGAGCCCTCCCCTCTCTGCCTAACCACAAGAGGAAGCTTCTTTATCCCAAGACACCGTAACTCACTTCCTCTACATTTTCTTCATGGGATTTATCACCATCTTACATAGTATGTGTTAACTTATTCTTTATTTTTGTTTTCTTCTGTAGTCAGAGAATAAGTTTCTTGAGAGAAAGAGCTTTGTCTTATTCACTGCTTTATCTCCAGGACACAGAACAGAACATGACATACGGAAGAAATGATTTAGTTGAAAAAAAAAAGAAAGAAAAACACTGATTTAATGAATAATTTTTTACTACTGTTAGTTTATTAAACCCTGACACTATCTTTTTCTCTTAACTTCCATGATGGTACTCAGCCTGGGTGGCAGAGCGAGACTCCGTCTCAAAAAAAAAAAAAAAAAAAAAAAAAAAAAAAAAAATTAATTAAAGATGCATGAAAGACTTAAATGTTAGACCTAAAACCATAAAAACCAAAAAAATCTTTTGTTTTTTTAAATAACTTCTTCATCAGCTCAAATTCTTTTTTCAAAACCTGTATCGATTATTTTATCATCTTACATTCTATGTTTCAATCTTATCTGTAAGAAAGCTCTATTATACAAGGACCTTTAATTTTCTTATAAACCAATAACTGAAATCTTTATCACAAATGAGACTTATTTTATGAAGTTCAGAAGCATATATATATAATATATATGGCATATATATGCCATCTATATGGCATAGTCTTCTATGGAGGAATAGTTTGAGCATACACAGGAGGAAAATCACAAAGATATTGGCAATAATTTCTTAATTTCTTCTCTGATATAATATTTTACAAAGGCAAATCTTGAAAATAAGCTCATTGTAGGTTAGTTCATATATCATTAAAGACTCAAAAGTCTTTCATTTATCATAATGTTCAGACTTAATGAATATAGAACTTAATTTTCTAAAATTTATAACCTAGTACTAAATAAATTACACACATGCTCTGTAAAGGAAACATCAAATTTGAATACACTAATGAAGAAGCAAGAACTGCTGGAATGATGTCACATATTAAAAAGTAATCAAGCACATAAGTGTAAGAAGCGGCATAATTTGAAGTGATTTATTTCTAATTACTACATTTCTCAGTACTTAACTGCAGTAAATATAATTTTCATTATAATATGAATTTTATTCCACAGTATGTACCATTAAAATGCTAATGCATTTGCAAAATCTCAAGATATGTTAAAGAACAGGGATATTTGAATTCCAAAAATGCTCTATTCTAAAAAACATTTTTTAAAAACAGTATTAACCTTGCCCATGATTGCTGGAATTCTCTAAAAAATTATTATCCCAACATAAGTATCACTGAAACATTTAAAAAAAAAGTACTTCCTTTTAATGTAACAATTTGATATGTAAAGTTAGATAATATTTAGTTAATAAAATACTGTTTAGTTTCTGATTTAGGACTATTTTAACTCTTTATTTTCAGTCCAGGTGTCTAACATTTAGAAAAATTATACGAAACATAAAAAATAAAAAACAGGCCAGGCGCGGTGGCTCACACCGGTAATCCCAGCACTTTGGAAGGCTGAGACGGGCAGATCACGAGGTCAGGAGATCGAGACCATCCTGGCTAACACGGTGAAACCCCGTCTCTACGAAAAATAAAAAAAATTAGCTGGACGTCTGTAGTCCCAGCTACTTGGGAGGCTGAGGTGGGAGAATGGCGTGAACCCAGGAGGCAGAGCTTGCAGTGAGCCGAGATCACACCACTGCACTCCAGCCTGGGCAACAGAGCAAGACTCCATCTCAAAGAAAATAAGTAAATAAAAATAAAAATGAAAAACAACATTTCTTGAGATTTAATCAGTGACATCAATTCCCTACTTAATATTATACATTCAAAATGTATTATTTTTTATGGAAACATTGGTAGTATTTTATGTTTACGATTGCAACTAAATATATTTTAAAATATATACCACTATGATGCAGTGACATCTCATATGCCTTTTTTGGCACTCTATGACTTTCCTCAAACAAAAATAACCTATTCATTTGACAAAAAACACATTTTATCATGGACCGCACAAGGTCTACTGTATTTTACTTTGTCAAATAATCCTACAATTAATAAACACTACATATATGTATATATATATATATATGCATTTTCCAAAGAAAATAATATCACTGTCTCATGGAAGCATCTACTGTCCAATATCCATAGCATTATTCACAATAGTCAAATACTTAGAAAAACCTGTGTCCATCAAATGATTCGTGAATAAAGAAAATAGGATTATACGTCCAGGCATATCTCATTTTATTGTGTTTCTTAGTTTTTGTGATTTTTTCAAATTGAAAGCTTGTGGCAAACCTGTGTCAAGCAAGTCCATTGGTAACATTTTTCCAAAGCACATGCTCACTTCATGTTTTTGTCACTTACTAGTAATTGTCACAATATTTTATTTTTTCAATATTATTTTCTGTTATGATTGTATTAGCCAGGGTTCTCTAGAAGGACAGCACTAAGAGGGCAGATGTATATATGAAAGGGAGTTTATTAAAGAGTATTGACTCACATGATCTCAAGGTAAATCCCACAATAAGTCATCTGCAAGCTGAGGAGCAAGGCAGCCAGTCCGAATCCCAAAATCTCCAAAATAGGGAGGTCGACAGTGCAGCCTTCGGTCTGTGGCTGAAGGTCCTAGAGCCTCTGGCAAACCACTGGAGTAGGTCCACGAGTCCAAAAGATGAAGAATTGGGAATCTGATGTTCGAGGGCAGGAAACATTCAGTGTGGTAGAAAGACGAAGGCCAGAAGATTTAGCCAGTCGGTCTTCCCACGTTCTTCTGCCCCTTTTGATCCTAGCTACCTTGGCAGCTGATTAGATGCTGTCCACCCAGATTGAGGGTGTGTCTGCCTCTCTCAGCCCACTGATTCAAATGTTGATCTCTTTTTCAACACCCTCACAGACACACCCAGGTACAATACTCTGCATCCTTCAATCCAATCAAATTGACACTCGATATTAACCATCACAATGGCCATATGTAATCAGTAATATTTGATGTTCCTAATAAAATTGTTTTGGGATGCCATGACCCACATCCATATAAAAGAGTGAACTGAATTGATGATGTGTATCTTTTGACTGCTCCACTGACCACTATACCCTCATATCTCTCTTTCTTCTCTGGATCTCTATTTGCTGAAAGAAACAAATATTATAATATATTGAAATTAGGTCAATTAGAAACTCTACAATAGTCTCTAAGTGTTTAAATGAAAGGAACAGTTATACCTTTCCCACTTAAAAAAAAAAAAAAAAAACCTAAAAATGATTAAGTTCAGTGATGAAGGCATGCTGAGAGCCAAGGTAGGCTAGATCTTTTGTGTCAGATAAGTAGCCCAGTTCCAACTGCAAAAGAAAAACTCTTGAAGGAAATAAAAATGTTGTTTTAGTGGACACATAGATGACAAGAAAGAGAAACAGCCTTATTGCTGATATGGAGAATGTTTCAGTAGCCTGGATAGAAAATAAAACAAGCCACAACACTTCCTTAAGCCAAAACCTTAATCTAGAGCAAGGCTTTAACTCTTTTTATTCTATGAAGGGTGAGAAAGCTAAAGAAACTGCAGAAGAAAAATTTAAAGCTAGCAAAGTTTGGTTCATGAGGTTTAATGAAAGAAACCATGTGCATAACACAAAAGTGCAAGTTAAAACTTGAAGTGTTGATGTAGGTAATAGCATGTTATCCAGAAGGAGCAGCAAAGACAATCGATTGATAAAAGTGATTACACTAAACAGTAGATTTTTTTCAATGTTGATAAAACAGATTTATGTTGTCAGAAGATGCAGTCTGGGGCATTCAGAACTAAAGAGGAGAAGTCAATGCCTGGTTTCAAAGCTTCAAAGACAGGCTGACTCTCCTGTAAGGGAGAACTTACAGTGGTGACTTTAAGTTGAAGCCAATGCTCATGACCATTCTGAAAATCCTAGAGACCTTAGAATTATGTTAAATCTACTCTGCCTATGCTTTCTAAAAACAGAGCAACAGAACATGGATGAAAGTACATCTGTCTACAGCTTGGCTTACTTTAAGCCCACTGTTGAGATCTACTCCTAAGAAATAAATATTTATTTCACAATAATATAGCTCATTGACAATGCATCTAGTCATCCAAGAGCTTTGATGAAGATGGAACAAGGAAATTAATGTTGTTTTCATGCCTTCTAACCAACATTCATTCGCTGTCTGTGGATCAAGAATTTTAGCTTTCAAGGTTTATCATTTAACAAACAACCTTTTTAATACTAGAACTTTCATATATAGTAATTCCTCTGGGAAAAGAAAATTGACATCTTCTGGGAAGGTTTATAGATGCCATTAAGAAGTTATGTTATTCTCAGGAGTTGTTCAAAATATCAACGTTAACAGGAGTTTAGAAAAAGTAGACTCCAGGCCGGGCACGGTGGCTCAAGCCTGTAATCCCAGCACTTTGGGAGGCCGAGACGGGTGGATCACGAGGTCAGGAGATCGAGACGATCCGGGCTAACACGGTGAAACCCCGTCTCTACTAAAAAATACAAAAAAAAAAAAAAACAAAAACTAGCCGGGTGAGGTGGCGGGCGCCTGTGGTCCCAGCTGCTCGGGAGTCTGAGGCAGGAGAATGGCATGGCGTAAACCCGGGAGGTGGAGCTTGCAGTGAGCTGAGATCCAGCCACTGCACTCCAGCCTGAGAGACAGAGCAAGACTCCGTCTCAAAAAAAAAAAAAAGAAAAGAAAAGAAAAAGTAGACTCCAAGCCTCATGGATGACTTTAAAGAGTTTAATAAGATCTATTATTTGATGGTACAAGGTGACTACAATCAACAATAATTTGTTGTACATTTTACAATAACTAAAAGATTATAATTGGATTATTTGTAACACAAAGAAAGGATTAATGCTTGAAGTGATGAATACCATATTTACCCTTAATGTGATTATTACAAATTACATGTCTGTATCAAAATATCTATGTACCCCATACATATATAAATCTACTATGTACTCACAATAAATCAATATTTTTAAATTAAAAACAAAACGATTTAGTTGGAGAGGTAAATGACAATGTGGAAGTAGGAAGAGAAATAGAATTGGAAGTAGAGCCAGAAGTTATGACTGAATTGCTACAATCGAATGATAAAACTTCAATGGATGTAAAGTTGCTCCTTATGAATGAGAAAAGAAAGTTTTCTGAGATGGAATCTACCCTGGCAAAGATGCTTTGAAAGTCATTAAAAACGATAAAAGTATTTTAGGGTCTTCTATAAACTTAGTAGATAAAGCAGCAGCAGGATTTGAGAGGACTGACTCAAATTTTGAAAGAAGTTATACTGCAGGTAAAATGCTTTCAAATTGCATCACATGCTCCAAAGATATCTTTCACAAAAGAAAGAGTCAATCAATATGGTAAACTTCATTGTCGTTTTATTTTTAAAAACTGTCAGTCTCCGCCACCCACCTATGCCCCCCAAAAAAACGCAATATACTTTTTTTCTCACCACAACATGGTACTTATTCTAAAATTGATCACATAATTGAAAGTAAAACACTCCTCAGGAAACGCAAAAGAACTGAAATCATAACAGTCTCTCAGGCCACAGCACAATCAAATTAGAACTCAAGATTAAGAAATTTACTCAAAACCATACGACTACATGGAAATTGAACAACCTGCTGCTGAACGGCTTCTGGATAAATAATGAGATTAAGGCAGAAATCAAGAAGTTACTTGAAACGAATGAGAACAAAGAGACATTATACCAGAATCTATGGGACTTAACTAATACAGTGTTAAGAGGGAAATTTATAGTGCTAAATGCCCACATCCAAAAGCTATAAAAATCTATAGACAACAACTTATCATCTCAATTAAAAGAACTAGAGAACGAAGAGTAAATAAAGCCAAAACTAGCAGAAGGCAAGAAATAACCAAGATCAGAGCAGAACTGAAAGAGATGGAAACATGAAAAATCCTTCAAAAATCAATGAATCCAGGATCTGTTTTTCTGAAAAAAATCATTTGAATAGCTAGACCACTATCTAGACTAATGAAGAAAAGAGAGAAGCAGCAAATAGACATAATCAGAAATGATAAGGATGATATTACTACTGACCCTATAGAAACAGAAACAACAATCAGAAAATACTATAAACACCTCTATGCATATAAACTAGAAAATCTAGAAGAAATAGATACATTCCTGGATTCACACATTATCTCAAGACTGAACCATGAAGAAATGGAATTGCTGAATAGACCAATAAAGAGTTTGTAATAGAGGCAGTAATAAATAGCTTACTAACCAAAGAAAGGTCAGGACCAGATGGATTTGCAACTGAATTCTACCAGAGGTGCAAGGAGGAGTTGGTACCATTTCTTTTGAACCTATTCCAAACAATTGAAAAGGAGGGACACCTCCCTAACTCATTTTATGAGGTCAGCATTATCCTGATACCAAACCTGGCATAGATACAACAAAAAAAAGAAAACTTGAGGCCAATATCTCTGAAGAACATCAATGCAAAAATCCTCAATAAAATATTGACAAACTGAATCCAACAGCACATCAAAAAGCTTATGCACCATGATCAAGTTGGCTTCATCCTGGGGATGCAAGGTTGGTTCAGCATATGCAAATCAATAAATGTAATTCATAACATAAACAGAACTAAAGACACAAACATCCCTTCCTGCAAAAACTCTCAGTAAACTAGGTGGTGAAGGAACATACTTCAACATAATATATGTAACAAACGCACAGTCACTGTCATACAGAATGGGCAAAAGATGGAAGCATTCCCCTTGAAAACCAGCACAAGACAAGGATGCCATCTCTCACGGCTCCTATTCAACACAGTACTGGAAGTTCTGGCCAGCACAGTCAGGCAACAGAAAGAAGTAAAAGGTATTCAAATAGGAAGAGAAGAAGTTAAATTGTCTTTGTTTGCAGATAACATGATCCTGTATCTAGAAAACCCTATAATCTCAGCCCAAAAACTTATTAAGCTAAAAAGAACTTCCACAAATTCTCAGAATACAAAAATCAGTGTGCAAAAATCACTAGCATTACTATACACCAATAACAGGCAAACAGAGAACCAAATCATGAATGAATTCTCATTCACAATTGCTACAAAAATAATAAAACACTTAAGAATACAGATAAGAAGGAAAGTAAAGGACCTCTTCAAGGAGAACTACAACCCACTGCTCAAGGAAATCAGAGAGGACACAAGCAAATGGAAAAACATTCCATGCTCATGGATAGAATGTATCAATATTGTGAAAACGGCCATACTGACCAAAGTAATTCATACATTCAATATTATTCCCATTAAACTACCATTGACATTTTTCACAGAATTAGAAGAAACTATTTTAAATTTCATGTGGAACCAAAAAAGAGCCTATATAACCAAGACAATCCTAATCAGAAAGAATTCTGGTTGACAGAAGCTTGGAAGTGAGGGATAAGGGGAGATAGTCAAAATTAAAATTGTAGAATAAATATGTTGTAAATATTTAATGTAGAGCGTGAGGACTATAGTTAATAATACTGTGTTATACATTTAAAACTTAATAATATGGCAGATTATAACTATTCTTATGACACACGTAGACACAGCTACCTGACTTCAAACTGTACTACAAGCCTACAGCAACCAAAAAAGCATGGTTCTGGCACAAATACAGACACATAGACCACTGGAACAGGATAGAGAACTCAGAAATAATACTGCACACCTACTAACATCTGATCTTTGACAAACCTGACAAAATCAAGCAATAGGGAAAGCCTTTCCTATTTAATAAATGGTTCTGGGAGAACTGGTTAGCCATATGCAGAAAATTGGTACTGGACCACTCCCTTAAACCGTATGCAAAAATTAACTGAAGATGGATTAAAGACTTAGCAAAACCCAAAACTATAAAACTCCTTCAAGAAATCTAGGTGATACCATTCAGGACATAGGCACGGGGAGAGATTTTCTGACAAAAATGCCAAAAGCAATTGTAACAAAAGCAAATATTGGCAAATAGAATCTAACTAAACTTAAGAGTTTCTGCACAGTAAAAGAAACTATCATCAGAGTGAACAGACAACCTACAGAATGGGAGAAAATCTTTGCAATCTGTCCATCTGACAAAGGCCTAATATGCAGAGTCTACAAGAAACTTAAATTTAAGAAAACAAAAACACAACTATAAAACATGAGCAAAGGGCATTAAACGACACTTCTCTAAAGAAGACATTCAGGCAGCCAAAGAACATATGAAAAAAAGCTCAACGTCACTGATCACTAGAGAAATGCAAATCAAAATCCTAAAGATCTACTATCTCATATCAGTCGTAATCATGATTATTAAAAAGTCAAGAAACAACAGATGCTGGTGAGGTTGCAGAGAAAAAGGAACACTTTTACACTGTTGGCTGCAAGGTAAATTAGTTCAACCACTGTAGAAGACAGTGTGGTGATTACTCAAAGATCTAGAAGCAGAAATATCATTTAACTCAGCAATCCTGTTTCTGGATATATACCCAAAGAAATACAAATTATTCTCTTATAAAGATACATGCACACATATGTTCATTGTAACACTATTTGCAATAGCAAAGACAGAAAATCAACCCAAATGCTCACTGATGATAGACTGAATAAAGAAAATCTGGTACATATACACCACGGAATACTATGCAGCTATAAAAGGGAGCAAGATCATGTCCCTTGCAGGGACATGGATGGAGCTGGAAGCCTTATCGCCAGCAAACTTATAAGTGGGAGCTAAACGAAGAGAACATATGAACACATGGGGAGGAACAGCACACACTGAGACCTGTCAGGGGTGGGGTGCAGCAAGTGAAGGGAAAGCATCATGAAGAATAGTTAAGGCATGCTTGACTTAATACCTAGGTGATGAGTTGATCTGTGCAGCAAGCCATCATGGCATACGTTTACCTATATAACAAACCTGAACAACCTGCTCATGTACCCTGGAACTTAAAAGTTGAAGAGAAAAAAAAAAGGAGGATAAGTGAAAGAGAAAAAAAAAAAAAGGAAAGAAAGAAAATGTCACAGCCATCTGAGCCTTCAGCAACTGTGACCATGATCAGCTTGCTGCCTTCAACATTAAGGCAAGGCCTTCTACCAGCAAAAAAGATTCTGACTTGCTGAAGTCTCTCTGATGATCATTAGCATTTTTTAACAATAAAGTGTTTTTTCAAGTAATCGTTAACATTTTGTTTCAATTTTAACTGAAAAATAGCTATACATAGTATGTATGTATTTGATACAGTGTGATCTTAAAATATTTTAATTTTTGTGGGTACATATTAGATACATATTTTATGGGGTATATGAGATATTTTGCTACAGGTATGCAATGCATAGTAACCACATTATTTAAAATGGGGTATCCATTTGCTGAAGCATTTATCTTTTATGTTACTAACAATCCAGTAATACTCTTTTAATTATTTTAAAATTTACAGTTAAAGTATTATTGGCCTCAGTCACTCTATTGTGCTCTCAAATACTAGGTATTATTCATTCTTTCTAACTAATTTTTTGTTTTGTATTTATTAACCATCCCACCTCCTCCCCACTCACCCACTTTCCTTTCAAGCCTCTGGTAACCATTCTTCCACCCTCTATATCCATGTGTTCTATTATTTTGATTTTTAGATCCCACAAATTAGTGAGAACATGTGATATTTGTCTTTCCATGTCTAGCTTATTTCACTTAGTATAATGACATCCAGTCCCTTCCACGTTGTTGCAAATGATAGGATCTCAACTTTTTTTTATGTCTGAATAGTACTCCATTATGTATATGTTCCAGATTTTCTTTTTTTTTTTTTTTTTTTTTTGAGACGGCGTCT
>NW_012123376.1:6605369-6620539 GCF_000951035.1 Colobus angolensis palliatus | reverse complement strand
TATAAACATAACTTTTATATGTCCTAGAACACCAAAATATTTACATGTCTCATTTTTTGGTAATACTTGCTCATTGCAGTGGTCTGAACCAAACTTACAATATTTCTGAGGTATGTCTGTATACAGGTTTAGTAGTCCTTATCCAAAATAGTTGGTACTAGAGTGTTTTGGATTTCTGATTTTTAGAAATATTTTCAAATGTTTACATATACATGAGGAAATATTTTATGGATGGCTCCTCAGTATAAACATAAAATTCATTTATGTTTAATGTATGAATTATACCCATAGACTGACTGAACACAATATTTTTAAGAATTTTATGCATAAAACAAAGTTTGTTAATTAGTTTTTGTGTTTGTGTGAGATTTTCCAGTCCTGGTTTCATGTCAGTGTGCAAATATTTCAGATTTTGAAAGTTTGAAACTTAACTATAATACTTACTGTAGTACTACAATAAATTTGAGACATCTCCTTTTGCTATTAGGATGACCTGAAGTGTTGTATCATTTAAAACACTATTTAAGCCTCACAATCTCTGCATGAGCAATTTATATCTGAAGTAAATTATTTCTCACGGCAAAAAGTGATCTCTCTGTTTTATGTATTTTTCATGATGCTTAGTCCAATACTGTAAGCCTTGAATAACATCCTGAGATCCTTATGAAGTGCCACTAGTGATGCTGAAAGTGCTCCCAAATAGCAGAGAAAAGTCATGACATTATAAGTAAAACTTGAGTTGCTTGATATGTACTGTATAGACTGGGGTCTGCAATTGTGGTTGTGCACAGTTTCAGAGAGACAATTCATCTTGTAAACAGACATGGTAAATTTACAGTATCAACAAATACAGTACAGTACTCTAAATATATTTTCTCTTCCTTGTGATTTTGTTAATATCAATGTCTTTTGTCTACACTTAATTTATTGTAAAAATACTATATATAATACAAATAACATACAAATTACAAGTTAATCTATTTTTTTATGTCATTTATAAGGCTTCCACTCAACAGTAAGCTATTAGTAGTTAAGTTTTCAAAGAGTCAAAAGTTATATGTGGATTTTTTTTATTGTGCAGGGCATCAGCATTGTTTACCTTTGCATTGTTCAAAGGTCAGCTACACACACACACACACACACAATTTAAAATGGAATATTATTCCAGTTTAAAAGGGAAGAAAATTATGTCATCTATGACAACATGTATACACCTGAAAAATTACGCTAAGTGAAATAAACTGGGCATAGAAAGAAAAACTGCATGATCTCACTTATATGTTGGTTCTAAAATAGCCAAATTCATGGAAGCAGAAAGTAGAATACTGGTTGATCAAAGTTTGGAAGTGAGGGATATGGGGAGAGAGTAAAAATTAAAATTGTAGGATAAATAAGTTGTAAATATTTAATGTACAGCATGAAGGCTCTAGTTAATAATATACAGTATTATACACTTATCATTTAATAATATAGTAGATTGTAACTATTCTTATGAAACACATAGACACAAAACACACACTCAAAACGGTAACTATGTAAATAAATGGATATGTTAACAAGCTTGACTGTAGTAACCAGTTCACCATGTGTATGTATATCAAAACACTGTGCTGTATAGCAAATATATATATATAGAAATTATATTCAAATATTAACATAGAAACATATTTTCTATATTTGTAAGTTTTAATGAATTTCTCATGAGTGTTATCTATAGTGCTTCTTACTGATTAAGGGATAGATTTTATAGCTAGTACAAAAATCAAAACAAGAACTAAACACAAACAGGCACATACAAACATACATGATGTGGAAAAAGTAAGTTCACAGTAAGATTGTGTTACAAAATGAATAAATCAACTTATGTCAACCTCAAAAACTTAATATTAATTTGCCAGGGTACAAAACAAAATTGAATGTATAATTCATAAATTATTATAATTATAAATGTATCACTTATAAGATGAAAAATAAGAGAAAAACTTAGCAACAGTTTTGTTTTTGTTTCCCCCATACATAGATGTCAGTGATCATTCTGATTAGTATATAATATTAAGTTTATTTGGTGCTGAAATAATACATTTCATAACAATTTTTAGAAGTAAATAACCTGGGAAATTGTACCCTATATATAGGGTATAGGTATAGGTACCTATACCCTATGTGTGTAGTATTATAACTGTGGCATCATTTAATTATTTTACTGTTAGGTTTATATAATTTTACACATAAAAATATTGTAAAATATAAATTTTAAGTGAAGAAAAATTTTTAAAAATCAAATACACAAAATCATATAATATTAGTCTAAATTAATAGAATATAATACATAAATAAAATTATTGAAAGACTAATTTTAAATAAGAGAAAAACTGTTTAAAAACTAGTAAGTGTTACAGAAAGAGAGTGATGGCAAGTGTTATAGTTTTTAATCTTTCTGTTTCTTCTAATAAAGTGAAAATATCAGAGTATTTGAATACCAGAAACAAAACTGTTGGACTGTATCTACAACAAAAGGACATACCAAGCTATATCTAGGAACATTCAAATACACACATCCAAGGAAAAGGAGCATGTTTTCATGATATCAGCATCTGTGTGGAGAGAAGATTCAAAAAAGTGGTGGACATACTTGACAAGAGAGAAACTGCAGATTAGCCAACAGATTCTCTTTGGAAAGTACAGCAAACCTATTTACACAACTAAAACTGGACTGCCTTGACTTCAGGATGAGTGCAAGAATCCACAGTGATGTTCAAATTGGCTAAAAAAAAAAAAATGTAGTTCCATGAAATCTCAAAACCAGTCATCACCCGCTCATTTGGAAAGGTGTTCCATATTATACTGCAGGGAAATTGTTGGAGATAGAATCCTGTTGGTGCCATAAAGACACAAAAAAGAGTAAAGAAAGAGTCACTCAGTAGCAGAGAGTGGGATCCCAAAAGAGAATGAGAGGTCTTAGGAAAGCAGAGGCCACAAATTTTAACACTTTATAAATAGAACCAAAGAGGTAACTGTAAAGCTATGAATCTATAAAAGACATACTTCTTTCCAGTAAATCAGAAAGGCAAATTACACATCAAAAGGAATAATACAAAGGATTGCTATTGAATCAAATACAAGGTTATTATAATAAAATAAGGAATAAGGACTAGAATAATATTATTTCAAATAATAAAATTATGTCAGGAAACATTCACACAAACAGAAACAAAGTATAGCTTTGATATTTCAAAATGAGCTGAAATAAAGTAAGAAAAATATTAGAACACATAGAAAAATTAGCAAATCTGAAAATAAGATATTAGAATGGGATGGAAATTAGAGACACACAAAGTCACTTCACGAATGAAAACTTACTAGAAGACAAGAATTTTTAAAACACAGCAGGTAATGCATTAACAGAATTAGAAAATAATAAAATACATAATTTTTGTAAATGAAAAAATTAGAGAAACACACAATATATAGAAGCTAAAATTATGACAAAATAAAGCCAACAAAATACAACAAACATTTGACTCTATGCAGTACAGATAGTTACTTTGCCGAACAAACATTTGACTCTATGCAGTACAGATAGTTACTTTGCCGACTTTTCACTTACCTTATTTGTGTCATAATTTTTTAATAACACCTTTAGATTCTACATTTAAATGAAGGAAATAATGAGACCCAGATATTACAAGGAAATTACATATTTTGTTTTTATTAACAGCAGTTTATTATTAAAAGTTTTGATTATAAAATAGTTAACACAATTTTGCAGTGAATACTCATATCCCACCATCTAAATTCTACAAATAAAGTTTTACCTCATTATTTCAATAGACGTAGCCCATCTATCTGTCCTTCAATTTATCTTAATGAATTATTAGTTTCAAAATTCGGACATCAGTTTACTTTTCCCAAATGCTTCAGCATGTGTATAAATAGTAAGAAATCAATATATGGTAATAGTCCTTCTTTTATTTTGTGTATTTGAGGTGATATTTACAAAGAAATGCACAAGTCTTAAGCTACCCTTTTAATGAATGTTGACAAATTCAAAACCTCTGTAGCTCCAACTTTTATCAAAATATAAAACATTTTAATCACATCTGAAAGATTTATCATGGCCACTTCTCAGAAGCAACAATTGTTATAAATATATATGTATATGCACATACATACCGTGATATGAAGTGATAGATACAGGAGGCAGAGGAATTCTAGGCTGAAAAAGGGTGCGGTCCCAAAGAAGACCCCACTCTCAAATCTAAAACTGTAGCCCAAAGTGTGAACATGCATTCATGTTTTCTCATTTGAATGTTGCCTTTTCCAAAACCACCCGTGGCCCACTCTGCCCCATACCCTGTTCCCATAAAAACCCCTGACCTGGAGTTCTAGACCAGCCTAATCAATATGGTGAAACCCCATCTCTACTAAAAATACCAAAATTAGCCGCGAGTGGTGGAGGGGGCCTGTAGTCCCAGCTATTCGGGAGACTGAGACAGGATAATTGCTTGAACCTCTTGAAAACGGGAGGCAGAGGTTGCAATGAGCCAAACAAAAAACAAACAAACAAACAAAACAAAAACAAACAAACAAAAAAAAGGGGACTTGAATGGCAGAGAGCAGAGAAGAGAAGAAGCAATTGGACATCTGGACATGGGAGACTGTGGTTTCATATCAGAGAGAAGCAGCATGATTTCAGAGGGACAGCTTCTTGATGGTGTTGTTTCAGAGAGGATTCTAGGGAAAGATCACCTTCACTCTCCATTCCCCTTCCAGCTCCCTTTCCCACTGAGAGCCACTTTCATCTGCATTAAAATTCTCCATATTCACCACCCTTCAATTTGCTCCTTTGGCCTGATTTTTCGTGGATGCCGAACAAGAGCTCAGGTGACATGGGTGTGAACTAAGGACTGTCACATCGACTCTCTGGTCTCACTGGTGGAAAGCAAGTGCCTCACGTGAAAAGGCAGAGAGCCCACTGAGCTGTTTAACACGTAAGCTGTCCACGGATGGCAAAGCTAAAAGAGCACACTGTCGCACATGCCCTCAGAGGCTTCGGGAGTCACGAGTACTCCCCCTTAGATGCTACCATGCGGCCCATACAAGATCTTTGCTTCTGCCGGTGCCCAAAAGCACTCACCCCAGCTCCTGCACGCACTCACCTTCATGCTCCGCTTTCCACGAGGGGTTGAGAGCTGCAGGCTAAGTGAGGAACCCCTGTCCTGAGGCACAGAGGTGTCAGGGAAAATGTCTTGTTTCTGAAGGTTTGGAATTTCGTTGTGATTTTTTTTTTTAATTAGATAAATATTATGATGAGTATTAATGCATGCATACAGACACGACTCTCATAAACATAGAAACTGCTGATCTCTAACAGTTTGGGAAAAATCTTAGGAGTATAAATTATATTAAGAGGTTTTGATTATTTAATTATTTTCAGTTTATAGTCATTACATAACATTTTTAAATTTCTCTTTAAATGATTATGAATATGAAGGCAAAAATAATACAAAAAAGAAAACACATGTGGGTGATGAGGGTACATTTTTTAGCTTGCTAGCAAACATTTTATAGCATCAATGTCCATTCTTGCTTTTATTACTATTTATATCTTATTATCCTTTGAACCTTATAGGCAAGCACATATTTTTTCCCAGTAAATGACTGAAAAGAAATAGCTAATTTAGTGGACAAATATAAAATAAAAATTCTATTTATATCCAAATCTTTGCTCACAGTAACAACTGGCATACATATATGACCCTGCACACTGCTATTTCAAGCTAATATATCAAATTTTATCATTAAAACTTCAGGAACAACATTGGCCTTATCATACACATTATGACAGGGAATTTCATCTTTACTTGTTTGACCATATAATTTAATGAAACTTTTATGTTCAATTTACAAATAGGAGAAATCTGCTGAATGCCTTTTTGAAATAATGAAGTTACTGTCAATTTTGACTTTAATTGTGTCTGTCAGCCTCCCTGAGGTAAAAATATTCACTTCCATGGAAACATTAAATGGACTATTAGTAAAATTCCTGAGAATTTGAGTTATAGTGATTGTGCCATAGATTATTTTGTCCCAAATTGTAGCAGATTAAACTATTCTAAAGTTTATTTTTAACTGAGTAAAGCTTATATTCAGTAAAATAAGATAGTCTGTTTTATCAATAAACAATTCAATAAAAATGCAACAAAACCTATCAAGGAAGCACATTAACTTTTGAAATTATCGTCAGATCTAAGTGGTCAGCACCACTGGCTATGTTATGGATCCCATGGAATTACTTCTACAGCATTATCCTGTAAGTAAGTTAACATGATCTATGAAAGACCCCTCACCAAGAATCACACATGTTATTTAACTTTGAAACCCAAATGAACTGACATATTTTATTAAAATGGAACAAGATAGCATATTAATATAACAATTCAGTACAACCGATAAATGACAGAAAAAAAATGATTTTAAACTGCCAATTCAGACAATTACTACTAAACGAAATTCATTGTCAATCACATAAATACTTGGGATATTTTGAGCAAATTAAACATTCTGAAATATTTTTGATTGTTTGTTTCAGAAATACTTTATTACTTTAAACATATAAGTCTGACTAGAAACAAGGGAAATATACAGCTTTCTATTTCTCCTTATATTCCTTTTGCCTAGAGAACTATCTGCTTATTCAGAACTATGTATTTGTAAGAAGTCAAATTATTAGCCATAAAAATCAGATATATTGTCTTCCATTTTTAAGATTTATTGCATATTACATAACATATGCATGTTTATTTGTTAATTAGAAATATTAATCTAATAAAAACTTTATGTGAGTGTAAATATTTTAAAAGATTATTACATCATACTGCTATTAATTGATAGCTGAAATTCTATAGGTTTGGAAGAAATAGAGAAGGTACTTCTTTTCAAACAACTTTAACATTAAACATTTTGAAAGATTATTAGAAACTTTTGCTTGTAGTAAAAGTTCAAGTGATTCAAAACATATTTCAAGTAATAGGTTTTAAATTGAGGTGTCAAAATTGTGGATAATGAATTTATAATTTTATTAACATTAACTGTGGAAATCATTATACAATAGATTTATTCAGAAGTCTTCAAATGATTAAACACCAACATAATAAATTTTGCTAGATTTTGTACAATATATTTGCATTTATGTATTATATATTAACAAATGACTATATATATGTGAATGCACAGTTAGAATTGAAAGGAAAATAAAATGACTCACTACTCATTTGAAAAGAGTCTTCAATTTGTAATTTCAAAATGCAAATTAAAATTATGATGACCTAGTTTTTACTTATGTGAATAACAAAGACAAAAATGATAAAGAGTTAAGGATACTTCAAGTAAATGAAGAAATGAAAAAAAAACAAAAAACAGGTGTTTCACGAATTCCAGGTGGCAGTAAAAGTACTAAAAAGTATTAAATATTAAAAGTATTAAATATCTTTGGAGAAAAAGTTGGCAATATCTGTTTTAAAATGTTAATTTGTAGTATGGGTAAACTTGCAAATATTAGGAAATACAAATTTTTAAAAGCTATCATAGTATTGTTTGATATTTTGTTTGTTTGTTTGAAACAGAGTCTTGGTCTGTTGCCCAGGCTAGAGTGCAGTGACCCTATCTCATTTCTGCAAGCTCTGCCTTCCCGGTTTGAGCTATTCTCCCACCTCAACTTTCCGAGTGGCTGGGGCTACAGGCTCGGGTCACCACGCCCGGCTAATTTTTGTATTTTTAATAGAGACAGGGTTTCACCATGTTGGTCAGGCTAGTTTCAAACTCCTGAACTTGCCTGCCTTGGCCTTCCAAAGCGTTTGATAATTTGTTAATGTACAACCGTTTGTCTAGTTATGTATAATAAATTATTTCAAGATAAAGTTATAGTAGTCAATACTTCAATAGAATTGAAACTCCATGTAGTCTATTCTGTGAATCATAACCTATTAAGAAAAAAAGTAGTTAGCAAGGGAAAAACAGGCAATATAGTATTAAGCACATAACTATTTACACATCCTTCAGTCCCCACCCATCCCTACACAGTACTTTATTTTTAAATGAATAGATGACCTCTGGAAATTCAGAAGAAAATATTAGATCTTGGCTGGCATGGTTGCTTCTGCTATAGAAAGTTGTGTACCTAATGGACAGTGATATTTTTTATTTATTTTCTAATTTTTACATTCCCCTCTAAACATTTGTGTGTGTTTATTATGTGTGTGCATGTGTTTAACAAGGGATAAGCATTGTTTATTGGAAAAATTAGAAAAATTACAATTGGGCCAGGATCAGTGGCTCACACCTCTAATCCCAGCACTTTGGGAGGTCGAGGCTGGCAAATCACTTAGCGCCAGGAGTTAGAGACAAGCTTGGCCCATATAGTGACACCCTGTCTCTACTAAAAATACAGAATTTAGCTAGGCATGGTGGCACACACTGTAATCTCAGCTACTCAGGAGGCTGAAGAGAAAGAATTGCTTGAGCCCAGGAGGCAGAGGTTGCAGCGGAGATGGCGCCAGTGTACTCCTGCACTCCAGCCTGGGCGACACAGCTAGACTCTGTCTCAAAAGACTCTGTCTCATAAAGAAAGAAAGAAAGAATGAAAGAAAGAAAGAAAGAAAGAAAGAAAGAAAGAAAGAAAGAAAGAAAGAAAGAAAGAAAGAAAGATTACTACTATACATTTTTTATATGTTGTCTATGCTTTTCTGGTTAATGGCAGAAAATACGACTTATTTGATATTCGTATATAAGATGGATTATTAAAAATAAGCACACAATTAAATTAACTATGTCAGTAGAAATGTCATTTTGTTACATTAAATATGTTACATATTTTTAAATGTGTCAAGCAATTACAGAAATGAATATATGTTAAAAATTGAAATAAACAAAAAAAATTACATCAAAATGTCACAGAGCTCCAAATATTCTTTTTAACTTGGTAGTATATAAAGTGCAATGTTTAAATGTAATAAAAATTAATTTGGCATGTATTATTCTAATCTCCAAATGATTTATCTTGCTGTCTTAACAACAGAGTTAAACAGTTATATAATTACTAATTATCATGAAAACATAGCCTTAATTAACAATAAAATTGACTTGTGTAGGTGTAAGAATCAGTAAATCTGTAGTATTTAATAAAGACAAAATACAAAAGCAACTCATTCTGGCTGAAATATGTCCCTGGTGAAATAATTTAATGGCATTTAAAATTTACTAGTCACTGTGCTTTCCCCTATAAAAAATATTAATTAGTTGATTAAAGAGAAATTTACACAAAATTAGAGTCAAACATTCTGTACTATAGAATAAATAGATAGAATTGATAAGAATAGAATAGCTGTTTTTGAAACATGCCATGACAGTGATAAATTTTTGGAAAGTTTATTGACTAAATAAATAAATATATTGATCATCATATGTTGCAAATGCAGATATGTAAAACAGCATAACATTACGAACTATAGAATATGTATATTGTGTGTTCTAACAAACTTGAAATTTTTGAGGAAATATGCAGACACACATATACACCCACTCATTTTTACACCATGTGAATCATATGCAGGAATTAGTATTTATACAAACATCATTTATATTATAAATCATCGATATAATCTAATTATTCAATCATAGAAATAAGCTAAACATAGTATGATATATATATATAAATGAGAAAAATAAAGACTTTAGAGTAATGCTGTAGAATAATTGAAATCATTTTCCTAAATGTTCGTATAGTTCAAAAAATATATTCATAATAGCTTCATTTAAAGATAGACATAGATATATAGTATATTTTAAAATCTGAATAAATGTATATCATAATAGCAATTACATGATTTGATGTTGGATATACATATTATATAAATCTTTTTAAAATGTTTTATTACATAGATTAAATTATAACAAATAAATTAAAAAAATAGATGCAGAGTTTTTTTGCTCTTGTAGACTATACCTTTAATTCTGTCACAAAGTATTTACCTGCCTGTTAATTGGCTTGACAGCCAGTTGTTACTTTAAATGGCATGCCTCTTGTGAAAATGCTTATCCTCTCTGAATTATCTGATCATTAGTTCCCTAACAATTTACTAATAATGCTGAAATGAATACTTTAAGCATATGCTCACTCATTTTATTCATGTAATTGTAACTTACTGAAATAAATGAAGTTATTCACGGGATGTCTTCTCATCACTTCCAACTGTTTTGTTTTGTCTTAATGACTAGGAGCTTGGATATTTGCATTTGTACAATGCAAAAGCAAATGAATAACAGCAAAACATTTCAATAAAGCTAATTTATTTACCCTCTAAATAGTAAAAACAAACCATAGGTGAAAAATACTGTTGTTTTTTCACCCAATATGCCACTTTTACTCAGTTTCCTGAATCATATGCTATATGACTAATTGATTTAATATTCAGCAAATATACATTTCCAATGTATAAAATAAATCAGAAACTGTGATAACTACTGTAAATAAAAAAATAAATTGCATAAACTTCCCTAAACTCAAAGAGAAATAAGAATATTTATGTTGTTTGGAAAAAAAGCCATTATATTTAGCTCATCAGAAACTTTGTAAGTGTATGCTTGGAAATGATGAGGAAAGGTGAAAAAAGCAAGAATGCTTACAATCCAAAGGGAATGGAAAATGTGTAACCTAGAACCATAAAATAGAATTGCAAAGAACATATGAAAAGGAGTAATTTCTAAGAAATGAGGTTGAAAAAAATATCAAGAATTATGTCATGGATAAATTTTCCTGCAGGCAAGTATATCTAAATATACCTAAACAATTAGGAGACACTGAAGTGAAATTTTGGTGGGAAAATAAAAATTCTATTTGCAATTTAAAAAAGAATTCTGGAACATGGAAAGCATAACTTATATAGATGCCTGAGAGTTGTACACCTAAAATCTGGATATAAGTATAATAATTGTAATATTTAATCTTAGCTCAAAGAAAAGATATACACAGGGTGTTGAAAACCACTGACATTACAAATGCAAGATGTGCAGTAAGATGCCTTGAAACCACCAAAAGGAAAAGATCAGTTTTGAAGTTACTAAAAGTTATCCTTTTCAGAGCATTGCCACTACTGGATCTGCTTTGCAGCTCCGTGAGAAAGACCTATTTAGAGGGCATTTTTGTTATGGGTTTGAACTCAGAGCTCCTTTTGGGGAAAAGTCTTATTTCAACAGCATTTGTTGGAAATAATCAGTGGCATTTGTTTAACATTGCAGATGCTTTATATCTAGTGGTGTGATAGCTGGTGGCACAATCTAAAGACTGGTCAAAACTTAAAAGTAATTTCAAAGAAACCCGATGTTGACAGAGAGAGTTTTAAAAAGCTCTGAGATTTTTCTGGTTATTCTAGAGAGCCATATTCTGGTGCAGGGCTGTGTGCATGCCCAAGAAAGACCTGAGTGGGTTCCAATTATTCAGCTTTGGCCAATATTGAGATCCCTCACAAGCAAGAATTTAACACTAAGGCAGAGTTGTTAGCTGAAAAGAGTTAAATGTATGTCCAAACTCATACACAGAGTTACTTGGTGAAGAGTGAAAGGCTTATTGGTTTAAGGCATTTAAGAAAAACTCTGGACACCATTAGCTGATCAGTTAGCTAACCAAGCAGTGGCTTCAGTGATTACAAATTACAGAGGAAACAAACTATAGCATCAGCCCAAGGAAGTCACACACACACACACACACACACATACGAAAGAGTTACTAAAACATCAGCTGTAGCACTACCACCACCAACAATAAAACAGCAATAACAAGCCCTGGAATGAGGAGTCATCTCATATCCAGAGCTGTCATTTTATATTAGCCTAAGTATTTATTTTTTACATGAAATACAAATTGCGAAAATAAATAGAGAAGTACGCTTCCAAGATACAAAAAAAAATCCATAGAAATTGTTTCAGAAGGAAAATAGATGCAAGAACTAGATGGATATATTAAATCAGCCATTATCAATGAACTCAAAAAATAAAAAAAATCTGAGCAATTAAATAAAAACATGGTAACAATATTTCACAGAATAGATAATATCAAAAAAGAAAAACAAACACCTAAAATTTTGAAGTTTAAGATAATAAGTGAAATACAAAAGTCATTGAAAAGGTACAAGAGCAAATTTGAAGTGACAAAAGAAATATTAAAGAAATTCAAAGTAAGTTAATTGAGACTATTCAGTCTGAGAAAGAGAAAAATAACTGGTGAAAAATAAACAGAATCTCAGAGATCTATAGAACCTCGTGAATTGTAACAATATACAAATAAGGATGGATTAAAGATATAAATGTATCTTTAATATAAATATGAATATAAATGTATAATATAATATAAATATATTTATATAATATATATGTATTTATATTACATATAATATATATTATATATAAATCTAATATAAATTTATATATAAATTAAATTTATATTTATAAATTTTTATATAAAATTTTATATAAATGGCTGCATAGTATTCCATGGTGTATGTGTACCACCTTTTCTTTCTCCAATGTGCCATTAATGGGCATTTAGGTTGATTCCATATCTTTGCTATTGTAGATAATGCTGCAGTATACATATGAGTGCATGTGTCTTTATGTCAGAATGGTTTATACTATATTGTGTATATATCCAGAAATGGGATTGCTGGGGAGAATGCTGTTTTTGTTTTTAGCTCTTTGAAGAATTACAGCACTGCTTTCCACAGTGGTTGAACTAATTTACACCCCCACCAATAGCTTATAAGCATTGCCTTCTCTCTGCAACCACACCAGCATCTGTTATTTTCTGACTTTTAAATACAAAATGGCTATTATTAAAAAGTCAAAAACCAACAAATTCAGGAAAGGCTTCAGAGAAAAGGTAACAACTTATACATTGTTAGTGGGAATGCAAATTATTTCAGCATGTGTTAAAAGCAGTTCAGAGACTTCTCTAAAAACTTAAAACAGAGGTACCATTCAACCTAGCAATCTTATTACTGGGTGTATACCCAAAGAAAAATAGATAATACCAGAAAGACACATTTACTCATGTTTATCATCAAAATATTCACAATAGTCAATGCATGCAACCAACCTTAGTGCCCTTCAATGGTGGACTGAATTTTAAAAATGTGGGACATATATAGCCTGGAACTGTACACAAGCATAAAAAAATTAAAACCATATCCTTTGCAACAGCATGAATGGAGCTGGATCCATAATCTTAGGTGAATTAATTAAGGAACAGAAGACCAAATACCCCATATTTTCACTCATAAGTGGGAGGTGAACATTGAGAACACATTAGCATAAACATAGAAACAATAGGCACTGCAGACTATTAGATGGGGGAGGGTGGGAAGGGGCTATGGTTTGAAAAACTGCCTATAGTGTACTATTCTCACTTCCTAAGTACAATATACTCATGTAACATGCCCGCACATGTTCTCCCTCTATCTAAAATAAAAGTTGAAATTAATGGAAAATAAATAAATACATAATATATACTATCCAAAGTGTAATAAAAATAATGCTGAAAATACTATATTCATATCCAACAAAATATACTTTCAGACCATAAAATTACTGGAGACAAATAAGGACATTTTATAATATTAAAATAGTAAATTCATCCTGAAGATATGATACCTATAATCACATATACTGAGTAACATCTATATTGGTCCGTTCTCACATGGCTATGAGGAATATCCAAGACTGGGTAATATACAAAGGAAAGAGGCTTAATTGACTCACAGTTCCACGTGGTTGGGGAGGCTTCAGGAAACTTACAATCATGGCAAAAGACACCTCTTAACAAGGTGGAAGAAGAGAGAATGAATGCCAGCAGGGGAAATGTCAGACACTCATAAAATCATCAGATCTCGTGAAATTCGCTCACTATTATGAAAACAGCATGGGGGAAACAGCCCCCATGATTCAATTACCTCCACCTGGTCCCTCTGACGACAGGTGGGGATTAGGGGGACTACAATTCAAGATAGGATTTGAGTGGGGACACAGCCAAACCATATAAACAACATTTCAGATGTTATTAAACTTAACTAAAAATGTGATGGACAAAATAGACAACTCAACAATAATTTGAGGAAATTTCATGCCCCACATTTAATAGTGGTAGAACAAATAGGCAGTTCACCAAGGAAATGCAAAATTTAAACAACTTGATAAAACATAGAACTAATAGACATGTGTAGAACACTAGACCCAATGACAGCAGAACAAACATTATTTACAAGCATACATTATTGGGGAAAACCCCACCCCCGATATTTAACGTGGGTTTTTTTCTATTTCCCTAAGCATCTCGGCTGGTTTGAGAAATAAAGGGAAAGAGTACAAGAGAGAGAAATTTTAAAGCTGGGTGTCCGGGGAAGACTTCACATGTCCGCAGGTTCCGTGGTGCTCCCTGAGCCCTAAAACCAGCAAGTTTTTGTTACCGATTTTCAAAACGGGAGGGAGTGTACAAATAGGGTGTGGGTCACAGAGATCGCATACTTCACAAGGTAGTAAAATATCATAAAGCAAATGGAGGCAGGGTGAGATCACAGGACCACAGGATGGGGCGAAATTAAAATTGCTAATGAAGTTTCCGCACACATTGTCATTGATAGCATCTTATCAAGAGACAGGGTTTGAGAGCAGACAACCTGTCTGATCAAAATTTATTAGGTGGGAACTCCCTCATCCTAATAAGCCTGGGAGCTCTACAAGAGACCAACTCTTATGGAAAACATACATAGGTACAAATGCACACATTAAAAAAGAAGAAAGATGTCAAACCAGTAAGGTGACTTTTTCACTATGAACTAGAGAAAAAGAGCAGACTAAAACCAAAGCAATCTCAAAATGAAAAAATAAAATTATAAACATTTGAGCAAAAATTGATGAAATAGAAAAGAAAAGTAACGTTGGGGAAATCAAACAAAGTAAAAGTTGAATTTTTATAAATATCAACAAAAGCAATTAATCTTTAGCTAGACTGGCTGATGAAAAATATCAAAATAATAGTTTTAAAAAAAGAGATGACGCCATTCCCTAAAATATGGAACGAAAGAGAAAGCATTGCTTACAACCATGAAAAAAAAAAAAAAAAA
>NW_012123376.1:6594902-6604619 GCF_000951035.1 Colobus angolensis palliatus | reverse complement strand
GAGCTTGCAGTGAGCGGAGATCGCACCACTGCACTCCAGCCTGGGCGACAGAGCGAGACTCCGTCTCAAAACAACAACAAAAAAGTAACAAAATTTTAAAATGGAAAAAAAAAAAGAATTTAAACAGATGTTTTCAGATGATATACTAATGACTAAGAAACCCAATAAAATATGCTGACACTCATTAGCCATTAGATAAATACTTGCCAAAACTATAATGAGATATCACTTCACATACATTAGATTGATTAAAATAAGAAGGACAGATGATAACATGTCTTACTGAGGATAAGGAGAAACTGAAAACCTCACGTGCTGCAGGTGAAAGTATGAAACAGTGAAGTCACTCTGACAATTTGGCAGTTGTTCAAAATATTAAAGATGAAGTTACCAATAGACTCATTGCCTTGGTTCATTTGCATTGCTGTAAAGGAATATCTGATGTTGGGTAATTTATCAAGAAAAGAGTTCTATTGGGCTCACAGTTCTTCAGGCTGTACAATAAGCATGTACATGGTGCCAGTATCTACTTCTTCTGAAAGCTTAGAAAGCTTCCACTCATGACAGAAAGTGAAGGATATGATGTGAGAGGAGGAAGAGAGAGATTTAGGGAAATCCTAGAATCTTTTTAACAAGCAGATTTCATGGAAACTAAGAGGGATAATTCACTCAATTCTGTGAGAATGATAGCAAGTCATTCATAAGAGATTTGTCACCATGAAGCAAATACCTCCCACCAGACCCCAATTGCCACACTGGAGATTAAATTTCCAGGTGAGATTTGGAGGGGAAAAATATCCATACTACGTCACCCAGTAATTATACTTCTAAATATATGTCCAAGAAAATTGCAAACTTTATCTGCAGAAAAACTTGTACAGAAATGTTCATTGCAGAGTTATTTATGATACTCAAAAAGTAGAAGCAACCCGAATATGCATCACTGGATGGAGAGGTCATTAAAAAAATATTATACTGGCCGGGCGCAGTGGCTCACACCTGTAATCCCAGCACTTTGGGAGGCCGAGGCGGGCGGATCATGAGGTCAGGAGATCGAGACCATCCTGGCTAACACGGCGAAACCCCGTCTCTACTAAAAATGCAAAAAATTAGCCGGGCGTGGCGGCAGGCTCCTGTAGTCCCAGCTACTTGGGAGGCTGAGGCAGGAGAATGGCGGGAACCCGGGAGGCGGAGCTTGCAGTGAGCCCAGATACTGCCACTGCACTCCAGACTGGGGGGCTGAGCAAGACTCTGTCTCAAAAAAAAAAAAAAAAAAAAATTATACCATTAAATAGAATGTTATTTAGTGATACAAAGGAATGAGGTAGTCCTATACTTTCCAGCATGGATGAACCTTGAAAACATCATGCTAACCATTATGAAAATATATTAGTGATTCTATTTTAATGAAATGTCCCAGAAAAGTCAAACCTATATAGATAGAGAGTAGATTAGTGGTTTCTATGTGGCTTGGGAAAAAAGTGACTGCTAATGGGAATGGTGCTTCTTTATAGGGAGATGAAAATACTCTAGTCTCATATCACGGTGGTGTTTGCACACTTGTGTGAATATACCCCAAAAATGGATTATACATTTAAATGGGAGAATTGTATATTTTGTGAATTAAAGCTCAAGATTGATTAAAAACAAAACAAACAAAACAGAATTATTACCATCCACCTTACCTCACAGCTAGGGATCAAAGGAAATATTATATGGAAATGATGTGGTTTGCAGCTGCTTTTTAGTGAATGGGGTAAATTAAAACAATATGATTAAAAATAAACTCAATTGGGAATTAATTTTTCTGAAAAGCTTATCTCATTCGTACTTACAATTTATAAGACATTTTATACAGAGCAACTTTGTTTACAAGATAAAGGGGATATAGACATAAAACAAGTAAAATAAACTCAGAAATAAAGATTTTCTTTCTGTATGAGAAATTTGTATTTTACAAAGGAAAATAAAATAAAGAAGTACAAATAAATCAGCCAAAAATATTTGTGAAAAGATGGAATATTATGACAATTACAATACAATATTAAAATGAATACATGGAAAGCTGAACAGACAGTAAAATAAAATGATGATAACTTAAATATATTAGTCAGGGGTCCCAGAGAGAGCTAATATGATACACACACACCTCCACACATACACACACACACACATACACATATATGAGGAGATTTATTATGGAAATTCTCACCATATGCCATCTGCAAGCTGGAGGTGGTGTAATTCAGGCCAAGTCTGAAGGCCTGAGAACGTCCTAGATTCTGAAGACCAAAGAACTAGAAGCTCCAATTTCTGATGGCAGGAGAAGATGGATGTCATAGTTCAAGAAGAGAAAGAATTTTCCTTTTCTCTCCATTTTCATTCTATTCTGGCCCCAGAGAAATTGCATTATGCTCACCCATGTTGGTGAGGGCATATTCTATACTCAGTCTTCTGATGCAAAGTCTAATCTCTCCCTAAAATGCCCACACAGAGACACTCAGAAATTACATTTTTCCAGCTATCCGAGCATCTCTTAGCCCAGTTAAGTTAATACATAAAATTAACTATCACAAATCTATCATTTATCAACTTGGTTCTCATATACACATTGGCTTCCACATGCATATTAGACCATGTTTAATTTCCAAATACAGAAGATAATAAAGTCATAATTGCACCTAAGATAACACAACTATCCTGCATACAACAAAAAAATCCACTAATCTCTTTCTAGAATGGGAGGTAAGATACTTGAGCTTGATGGTTACCCTTCTTCTGATATCCTGTAACTTAAATACTATGATGTAAAACTAACAGTACTTAAATATGGATATAAAGCCAATATTTTTATATCATATGATAAAAGAATAAAAGGAAAACATAAATATATCTGCTTAACATATTTATATATTATAAGCTAAAAACACAATCCTAAGCCCCTCCAACTGACCAAATGAACCAACTCTTGGGCAAGGGAACCCCACAGAAAACTTAAAAACTAGGTTTGTCACCACAATGAGACAAGAGGTCAAACACATCTTCTTCCTTTTGCAGTTTAGACACAACAACTGACTGGAATTAATGTTAAAATAGAGATCCTAAGACTGATGGAATGGACTCTGTGGCAATAAGATACTAAATTATAAACAGAACTTATGGCCATGCCAGGGAAGGGTTAAGTTACATACCCTACACTTAAAGAATAAAGTATTTTAACTTCCTAGGAAAAGTCGTATGATTCACGGCTTAAATCCTATTCTTGAGTGAATAATCTTACTGAGAATCTCTCAAATCTTAGAGTGATAGTGAATTCTTCAAAGTGTTAATGATTAATACTTAACCTACTTACATTGTAAAGGACTCTAGTTTGTTTATGGATTTTGAAATTTTACTGCTTGTCTTTCATGCAAAACATTTTAGCCTGTATACTGCAGGTTGTAATCGGCAGCCAATCACTGTAGCCTCTGTATTGTACCCTCGAGTGAAAGAGTACAATGTGATGAGAAAAGTTCCTCTCTCTTCTAAATATTCTCCTAAAAACATTTCAAATTCTAAGACTTTAGAACATGCTCAACTTTGTTGATGTATCTTCCCAAGTTGACTCTCAAATTTGGCATCCAATAAAACCTTTATCAAATTATTTCTGCCTTCATGGCCTTAATTTTGGTCAACAATATGCACAAAAATGTATTCATAGCAAAATAAGGAGGAAATACTCATAACTGTTATAATCCTCATCTCTCTAACTGATCACATGATTTTAGCTGGTATTTACATACATATGAGCTTATTCTACTTCCTATTCTGTGTTCCTTTTTTACCTGACAGAGTGATCCAGTGATCCAAACTTTCCTTCCTGAAGAGTCTGAGACATTTGTAATCTTGCCTGGATTTAGTTGTAATTTCCCATTGTCCTTATTCACAGGACATGGTGATATTAAGAGACATTCTAAAAGATCTCCCGCATTCCAGTTATAATCATTCTCACTTCCATTGTGGAATAGCAATCAAATTTCTCCTTGGTAGTCCAGATCAATCAACTCAGCAAATACCATTACTCCTTCCGTAGTGTGAGTCAGAGGCACGGAGAGCCCAAAGTGGCCAGGTTGCAGTTTTAATTTACAGTTCAACAGAATCATTCTTGTGTCTCCTAGTGTAAGCATTCCTCCTTCTGGAACTAAGACCTCTAGGCCAGCAGAGCATAAAGCTGTGGGAGTGGGAAGCAAAAATTTTGCTAGCAAGTCACTAGGGGTAATGATAGGTACTATTACTCTCATTCCTAAACTTTGATTTTTGGAGGCTGGTTATTGAATCCTGGCTATTGAAAAAAAACAGTATCATATGTTGAATGCAAATTTAAGGCACATGCAGCCTTCTGAAGAATCTTGCCCCAACCCTGCAGTGTATTACCACCTAGCTTCTCCTATAACTGAGTCTTCAAAGGCCATGGTGATGTGGGGAAAGTAGTAAGATCAGTGAATTCCATGAGTATGTGCCCATTGAAGTATTAATAATACTTATTTGGCTGTGAGGTGAGTTTCTTGGTCAGAAATAATGTTACGTGAAATACCATGATAACAGATACTATGCCTCATTTTGTGGATTTCAGTTAGTCTCTTTCCTCAGCCACTTTTGTTTTTGTCCAATGGGCACATTAACAAAGCGGACATGTTTACAGAGATGATGATTATGTAGAGACAGCACAATTTGGACTTCAAATTAACAAGGCTCTCCTGGCTAAAGCCACTGCTGAATCCCCAATCTGTCAGCAGCAGAGAGTAATACTGAGCCCTCTCGTAGGGCACCACTTATGGGGTGATCAGCCAGTTACCTGGTCACAGGGTGATTATATTGAACCACTCCAATCAGGGAAGGCACAGCAATTTATTTTTATTGGAATAGATATTTACTCAGGACATGAATTTGCCTTTCATGCTTGCAATATCTCTACCAAAACTACCATCCATGTACTAAAAAAAAAGAAAAAAAAATACATAGTAAGCTAAATAAGCATTAAAATAAAAATGATTTTATGTTAAAGAATGCAAATAAATGTACTAGCATTCAATTTTAGAACAGTGCTTACATAGTGAATCATAATTAGTTGTGACTAGTGTCTACATAACCCTTTAAAATTAAATATTGATTGTATAAAATTTATAATACAATTTTAATGGGAAGATATAGCAGGGCTCCATGCATATGTTTCAGAATTGCTGTGAAATGAGAAATAAATCTTTATACCCAAACTACAAATAATTGAAAATTGGCTAATACTGAGAGATAAAGAAGTATTAGATTGGTGTAAAAGTAATTGTGGTTTTTGAAATTATATTTAATGGTAAAAACTGCAATTATGTTTGCACCAACCTAGAAATTATAGACATATTATTTAGGGACAAACAGTTAATGCCAAATTGAACAACGAACATAATCAAAAGTGTTTGCCTCTGGGGCACTCAGAATACGGGACTGAAAGGAAGCAGAGGACTACTTTTCTCCAAGTCAGCTATGAAGAACTATTTGTCTTTACTCATTTCACAGGCATAACTTTGATAAAAATAAATATAAATTAACAATAAACTAAAAATGCCAGATTCAATACATATTAAATCTAATATTGAGGAAACAGCCACAATTTTGTATGCTTCTTAATCTTTGAAATAGCTTATAGTTGTATAAATGCATGTAGGATTATAAAGTGAGCAAATCTCCTTACTATGCCTAAACCTTTTCTTATGTGTAATTGGAAACACTTGAAGAGACGAGTTTCTTTGTAAAATAAAGGAGAACTTTACAGTTCCTTTTTTTGAAATTTATAATAGCAAAGACCATTTGGCCTTTAAATAGTATTTACTAATAAAAATTTATTTCTAAGCTACAAACTTATTTTCTGAGTGTATATATAACTTCTTCTAACATGGGATGTCATATTTGAACAATAATTACATCTTATGCCTTTTTTTGTTTATTACTACATGAAAATTTTCAACATATATAATTACTACATGTATACATTTAACATAAAGAATATGGCTAGACTGAGAAAATATGTACTATTTTGAAGCCGTGATCAAATGCTTTTCATTTCTGTTATGAATATATTTTTATATATGATGAACTCAATTTACTTTTTTCCCAACCTTATCAGTAGACATGTAATCATATTGTTTGTTAGTTCTTACTTATTTTCCACAATCTTAAATAACTATGAACACTGAATATAAATTATTAAAATATATGATCCTGTTTAGTGGCTCCAAAATAATTATAAGCAAACATCTAAATCTACTTTTGCAGCATTTTGATGTCTGTATCAGTTGGTGGCCTAGTCTCAGCTTGACACCACAAAGATTATTTTTGTTTAGGACGTTTTAATTTTTGCCAGAAACCTGTCAAGACAGATTTTATAAGTGCTCTATGTTTTTTTCTTAGATTTGATTGCTACAATTAAGATACAATAACGCTCTCATGGGATGTGTATTGCACTCCTGTGTGGCTACACTGAAAACAATTCATTTATACATTACCTATTTTGCAGTCAGTTGGAAATATTTTATTATACTTATTTGCATAATTCTCTCATCAATAAAAAAGAAAAAGATGCATCGTTTGTCTTCTCTCTGTAAAAGGGAAAAAAATCAATTGCAAAACAAAGCAAAACGTAGAGCAGGCTACACTAACATTAAGCCAAGATCTTTAATCTCAATATCAATATTCATTGAAGTTTTATATTACCTACCTACACTCTAATTACTCAAGTGTATCATATGTAACCTCTCTTTCTTTCCAACTATCAGCAAATATGGAGCCATCTTCTTGTAATAAAGACAATGGAAATTCTATTAGTCAGTGTATCTCTGCCAAAAAATAAAGTAAAATAAAATAAAAAGGCCAATTGACTTTAAAAAGCTTTATTTAAACGTCTACTGAATGAGCATATAGCCCTCATGATTTCTGCTTTTCCTGTGCCACATTGTGGCATTGATTATAATGTCCTTGGCGGTAGAGGTCACGTTAATTTTATCACATCCAAGGATTCTAGGTGAAATATGTGGCACATGTGCAGGCTGCATGCTCGTTTGTCACATTATTACTTGCTGTCACTTTTGAAGGTAGGTGTCTTTTTGAAGAATGTGCCACAGCTAGAGGGTCATGTTATTTGCATAAAGCTCTGAAAGCTGTCTTTCTATAGAGAATGAGTGGGATGTTGCTTCATTTTCTGTTTACGGAAAGCATAGAGGGGACAGCTGTCAGGAGCTGATGCTGTCTCTCTTGTACATAGATAGTTGTTTAAAAAAAAATGCTTAAGAACATATTAATGAATTGTAACTAAAATTTCCATTTACTGGACTGAATGCTAATTTTACCACTTAGAATAAAGTAATTCTGGTCTGCTGTGAGCTGATATTTTTGCTTTATAAATGTCAAAAGATGCCTATAAATTGAAATGATTTACGGAAGCTTCCATTGCTTTTGGTTGATAACTAAATAATTTCCTTCCTTTACAAAATTAGAGGAAGAAGGATATAGCTGTATTTTTGAGGCTACTACAAATGATTTCACTGAAGACCTTATGAAGGTTTTAGAAATAATGCAAAGTTAAATATCATTATTAGAGCCAAAAATTGTATTATTATAAAATACCAATGTGCTTTGAAAATCTGAATTTATAAAGACATATGAATAGAAACTTAATTTAAATAAAATTATGCTTCTGAAAACAAAATAATTTGATAGATACATAAATCTAATTTTCTCAAAATAATGTATAAAATTAATAATTTTATATAAAAGTCAAGATTTTCAAAATTATGTCACAGCCAAATGACTCAAACCTACAATGACAAATAAAAAAGCTCTTTCTTGCATGCAATGAGGATATTTAATATAATTTAAGAAAAGTGTATGCTTTGATATGTAATTATATATATGTATTTATGCTCAGATCCCATTGATTAAAAACAAGATGCAAATATATTTAATAAAAATATAATATAAACTATATCTTACTACTAATTTGTTACTCAGCTTCTTGTTTATTTTGGTGAATTAAAGATAGCTCTAACTTCTTTTAAATACACATCAAGAGGTGGAAAGTCGATCTCATAAAAATAGAGAATAAAATGGTGATCAGAGACTGGGGCTTTTAGGAAGAGGGATATGGGTGATATTGGCCAAAGCACATATATTTTAGTGAGATAGTAAGAATAAGTTGAAGAGATATATAATACAGTGTGGTGACTGTGGTTAAAAACAATATGTTGTATTTTTGAAAAATACAAAACGAGTGGATGTTAAGTGTTCTCATCACAAAAGTAATAACTATGTGAGATTATACATTTGCTCATTGGCTAGATTTAATCATCCCACAAAGCATACATACTTCAAAACTTCATGCTGTACACAGTAAATACATAAAATTATGTCAATTAAGACAGAGAGATGGGTCTTTCACCTTGCTATGAATCTAGACATAGACTGGGACTACTTTCACTGATACCAAGTGGAAGAAGTCATCCTGCTACAGCTTCCAGGCCCAGATAAGGGGAACTTCAGGTTCCTCTTTCATGGAACACTTCCCCTTAAAAGTCTGAAAAGCTATGTAAGAAGTTCTACTTTGTGAGACCGCAGAGAAAAACTCTGCAAATAATTGACAGAGAAAGCAGCCCAACTGATCCCAGCCTCTAGGTATCCATACCAATGTGGGAGACATATGAGTAAAGTCTCTTTGGAACTTCTGGCCTAGCCAAGCTGCCAGCTAAAAACAACCAGGTCACTTCAGTAAAGCATGTGGAGCAGGTAAAGTAGAAGAACTGCCTGCCAAACTTTGCCTGGATCCCTCCTGGTCTACAAATCAGGAGCATCATAAAAGTTGTTAGTCACAAATTTTGGGATAACATGTTAGCAGCAACATGTAACTATAATAATCGTGTGTGTGTGTCTGTATGTGTACTTGTGTATGTATGTTCTAAATCAGAAGCATTGATAATTCTAAAGCAGTCAGTCTTTAAGAGCAACTTATCTTTATAAGACCTGAAGTGACTGTAACAAACATAATATTCCTCATAATTTCTACATTCCCAGTAAGGCAAATTGAATGTTCTACAGGGGGTTAGTTAGAAAATGTATAGATATTTTGTGTTTCATAGCTGAGCATTTATTAATTAATAGCTCCATAAAATTTTTGTCAATCAACAACACATGTGCACAAATGAGTTTACCTAATTGTATTGTGTTACCCTTTTTCATTGATTGGTTGTATGTGTCAATAATAACTTGATTATTTGAATAATTGTTTAATGATATGAAGAGATAGGACATAGAGAAACTGTATCAATTAGAACTTTCAATTATATTGAATAATAGAAATCATAATTTTTGGCTCATATTCTGAATCATATCTAAATATATTTTATTAAAATATATAAATGTAGTAGAATATTTACTGAAACTGATCTTTATGCATGCTACCCAATGAGAAAAACTTCTATCTAAATTACTAATTACTCTTTTTTCTGGTAGAGGCCATATGCAGTTGTTTTACAGCATGACCTTCAGAGACAGTTGACTTGGTTAAAAATCATCTTCTAAATTCTTAACTAAGTTAAACAGTAAGGCATAGCCCATTTTGCTCTTGTTAGCCACAGTAATATTATATATATATATATATATATAAACAGTTTATACCTGAAGTCTTGTGCAGATTAAATG
>NW_012123376.1:6591302-6593006 GCF_000951035.1 Colobus angolensis palliatus | reverse complement strand
TTTATTTATTTATTTATTTAGATGGAGTTTCGCTCTATCACCCAGGCTGGAGTGTAGTGGCGTGATCTTGGCTCACTGCAACTTCCGTCTCTTGGGTTGAAGAGATTCTCACAACTAAGCCTCCCAGGTAGCTGGGATTACAGGTGCACCCCACCACGCCCGGCTAATTTTTTGTATTTTAGTAAAGGCGGGGTTTCATCATGTTAGCCAGGATGGTCTCGAACTCCTGACCTCAGGTGATCTGCCCACCACGGCCTCCCAAAGTGCTGGGATTACAGATGCGAACCACTGCGCCCAGCCCAAGAGAGTGATCTTAATGAAAGATAATTGATTCAATCTTAAGTAAAGAGAAAAGTCAGAATATGAAGCACTTTATTGATGGTTTAGTAAGTGGTGAGGGTCAAAAAAGCGAAAGTCTAAATGACATGGGGTATTTGTAGGAGTGAAGATAATACAATAGGTAACCTGGAAGGATAGACATCTATGGTCATAAAATAGGTTGCTCAGAAGAATATGACTGTGAAATAGGGTTGAAATGGAGTAGGCTGACATCCAAAATCAAAAGGTTACATGTGTGAGGCCAAAATGTGAAATGGAGAGTATGTGTTCCTTCAGAAATAGAGAAATAGTAGTGGTAGAAGAGGGCCAGTTGATAAAGACATCAAAAACTGAGGAGGAAATGTTGAGAGATCATCAAAGAGCTAACTCAAGGGTTAGAGGTAGAAAATCTCATGATATAAACCACAAAGGAGCTGTGTTCCCAAAAGAATCTTTAGGATAAGTAAGATGGAAATGGCAATGAAAGCAAGGAAGATACATACCTCACCTGCAAGCTCTGGAGTATATGATTTAAAGAGAGAAAAAAAAATATTCTCCAATTGAGAGTGTTACAGGATAAATAAATCATCAGATCTTAAGTCTCCACTAGAAACATTCAGAGGAACCATAAAGGATAAAAGAATTTAAAAATAAAAATATTTTATTGTTAAAAAATAAACCATTAATTCTAGAATGTAGTGTAGGGCAAAGAAAGTTGGGAAATTGGGTCAGATTAAGCAATATGAAACAGTAGAGTAATGAGATTCTGGATAAAAATGATTGAGAGCTTGATCTTCTGGGAGTAATTAAGATAATCAAAAAATTAGTTATGGATAAATTCACTCTTAAGATATTTGACAGGTAAAGTGGGAGAGGAGGACAGAAACTGATCTCTCCTCTACTTTATGGTAGTATGATGGCCAAGAAGTACACAAAACTTCTTCCGTGAAGTCTTATCTTGCTTCTGTGTAGTTTCTCTAGGCTGAAAGTGTTACAGTATCGGGGAAATATCTTTCTCCTGCAACAAGAGAATGTTTTTACTGTGAAATGGTGCCATAATGGTTGAAGTCATGGTGCATAATTGCAGTGACCTCCATCTTGATGATGTTATTTCCTCTGTGTCCTTTGGATGGTGGTGGGATGAATATGAGAAACATAAGTAAGTTTAATCAGATACGTACTAACCTACATAAAATAAGCAAACATATATAAGAATTAAGTATCTTTATATTTAATCATTGATCTTCTTTGAAAAATAAAGCCCTCTGTTTGGTAGATAAAGACTTAAAATAGGCCGGGCGCGGTGGCTCAAGCCTGTAATCCCAGCACTTTGGGAGGCCGAGAGGGGCGGATCATGAGGTCAGGAGATCGAGACCATCCTGGCTA
>NW_012123376.1:6585160-6591252 GCF_000951035.1 Colobus angolensis palliatus | reverse complement strand
AAAAAAAAGACTTAAAATATTTTCATAAAAATATAATCCATGATATTTAACTGTTTTCTAATTATATGTTTTTGCTTTTGTAATACTCAAAACACTGTTTTGATGAGTTGCATGTTAGTTTTAGAAAATGTGGGAAGCATCTCCATGTTCCAAAAAATTGAAGACTCAGCAGAATGTTTACTCTGTCTGAGTCAAAAAAAAAAAAAAGACTTAAAATATTTTCATAAAAATATAATCCGTGATATTTAACTGTTTTCTAATTATATGTTTTTGCTTTTGTAATACTCAAAACACTGTTTTGATGAGTTGCATGTTAGTTTTAGAAAATGATTTTATTTTTACTGATCAGTGTTTTCTGATTGACTTTAAAAAGCCCACAAGAATACATTGCAAAGTAATACAAAGCTATATGTATATGTGTGTGTATATATATGCATGTGTGTGTATGCGTGTGTATGTATACACACTGCTGACATATGTAATACATAGGTGACTGCATGATACAGAGTAAGCACTGTGGCAATTCTTTGCTGTTTTTATTTAGAATTGTTGCTGCCTTTATTATTATTATATGCTATATTGACTTTGAGATGTTTAATAGGAACTATATAAATACTACTCATTGCTTATAAGTGTCAATTCAAAGCACATTAGGAAAAAATAACTTTGAAATGCAAGATATATCTATAGCACACTGGGGTTTCTAATTTATTAGAAACCATATACTAATACTTGTCTATCTAAATTGATGCATGATACTGGTATAAAGCTCTGCGTATACAATTACACATACTCATTTCCTGATTGGAAAATTGTTTTTTGTGTCTGGGCATGGTGGCTAATGCCTGTAGTACCAGCACGTTGGGAGGCCGAGGTGGGTGGCTCTCTTTGAGCCCAGGAATTTGAGATCAGCTTGGGCACATGGCAAAACCTCTTCTCTACAAAAAAAAATACAAAATTAGCCAGATGTGGTGGTACATGCTTGTAGTCCCAGCTACTTGGGAGACTGAGGTGGGAGGATCACTTGCCCTCTAGAAATCAAGCGATCCTCCCACCTCAACCACCCCCACCCACAAGATGGCACCACTGCACTCTAGCTTGAGTGACACAGTGCGAGACCTTAGCAGAAAAAGAAAAGAAAGAAAAAAAGTTTTTCTAATTACAAAATTAGATTTTAAAATATTGAATTTAAATTGTTTAAGTTACTAAATGGAGCTTAAGTAAAAAAACTAAGTGAAGAAAGTCAGATAAATGATTAAAAGTTACAGTTTTTTGTTTTTCTCAAAGGCAAATAGCACTACTGCAAAGCAGTCTATTATTTGAGAGTAAAAGACTGTGAGGTGGATTCAGTACTTTGTAAATAAATATGTTAGTCCTTACTCTTGAGTCGTCTGCACCAGGCTCCAGTAAAGTTTGTGGTCTTCTAGGAAATAGCAGATTAGTTCAGTGACATGTACGGCAGCATAGACAATTGAAAGCAGTTGAGCAGAAGGCATGCTAAAATATGATAATAATAAAATTTACTTAGAATATATGAACATTGATGTGCTTGAGCAAAAGGTCAAATAGCCAACTGTGTGGCTTCAAACTGACCACCTGGCAAATTATAGTCTGACTTTCAGATGCAGATTTATGCAGAAGAGAAATTTAAGATCGGCAAACATTTTGAAAGTGGGCAAGGAAGGTGTCATAATTAGGGGAATTTTCTAGACACTGCTTTTTCATTACATTTGACTTATGAAAAATTCAATTGCTCATATCAGAGAACAGAGAGACTAATGATGAAGATATTACAATGAGTCTGTGCTATATATCCTTCCCTTTCCCTGTAGGTCAAACAGAAACAAACAAACAAACAAACAAACAAACTAAAACAAAAGCCCTTGCAATATTACTAATATGGAAAAAGTGAGGTAATGTGTTTTTGTTCTTTTTTTCTCTGTTTAATTTTCAAGATATCACAATTTATAGTTATTATTCCTTCATATCTCTGACCCTACAATCAGCAGGTCCTTAATATACCTTCCAGCTTCCTTCATTCCAGTATTTCAAAGCTTGGGGCGACTTAAAACAGTAAAATAAAATAATTCTCCCCTTCAACAACCAAAAAAATACATTAAATTCGGCCTCATACCAGGTTGATAATTTTAACAAACTTCTGATAATTTGAAATGAACAAAAGAAAAATTTGCCAAGTCGGCTGGAAAAAAGGAAACCTAGCAGAAATAAAGGAAACATTTCCTTGCTCATAATGATTAAAGGGGAGATTTCCATGAAATGGTAGCACTTCCTATGTTTTCTTTTAGATATTTTGATAAAGATGCATATACATGTCATTATATTCACCAAAATATATGTGCAAAGAGAAAGAGGTTTCGGTGATTCACTGATATTTTCAAGCAGTGTATACAGCAAAACCTGTTACCATTTATGTGTATCCACTATTGACGTTGAAGTGGCACTTTGTGACAAAACTTTCTAACATTTGAGTGCTATTTTATTTAAAAATGTAGATAGTAATATTCCTCTAGGCGGAAGATTGTCTATACTGTTTAATGGAATGCATAATTTCAGTGTTCGCATTTTAGAAGTTTGGGAATAATGTGGGGAAGAAGTCTAATGGGTTTATTTTTTAAATGTGGTCATATAACATGTTAAACAATAAACATACTGAATGTAGACACGTAGAGCTACTTTGTGCATTAATATTAAATATCAAAATGTTAAATATTTTATATTAAAATTTTAAAATCAGCACAAATTGATCATTCAGCATTTAAAAATATCAAATTATAAATTAAAGAACTTAAGTTCCGAATAGCTCTTAAAATTATAGCTTATAATATGGAAAGGAATCCCTAATGAGGTTTGTGAAGAATTTTTGTCTTTTTTATTTCAATTTCGACTAACTTTGAACTTAAAATTTATTGAAATCAATTTAAATAATCTATAAATATTTAAGGTAAAAAGATAATTACAATTTTTAAACAATTATTTGTGGTACCATAGTGGAATTTATAATGCTCAAAAACATATTTCATGTACCCTAGAACTTAAAGTATAATAAAAAAAAAATTAAAAAAAAAAAAAAAAAAAAAAAAAAAAAAAAAAAAAAAACAAGAAAGCTTGAGTATTTTCTACTATAAGCAACAATAGAGTATAAATATGTGCTTCATAATTTCTGAGTCTAAATATTGGGTTACCTAATTATTAGAATAAAATCTATTTTTTAAAATATTTACTAATTTGTAACTTAAAAAAGTGACCTTTTTTGGTTGCTAATTTGGAGGAATGTTAGCATTTGTTCTATTATTAATATTTACAATATTATATTTTAACTAACATATTCACACTTGTCCACAATTATTTTACTAGTAAATATTTGTCATATTGATACTGTATATATTTTAAATGTGAAAAGATGCTAATTAAAATAAAATACTTTTCAATTACAGTAATAGTTTGTAGCAGTATCAAGCAGTAAATAAAATGTAACTACATAACTACTGAATATTTCTATAAATAAAATATCTATGGTAAGCAAAGTGTTTAAACTGGCAATTTTTTTTTCAAAAATTTATAAGGTCTTGAATTTGTTCAGAAAGGATTCATTTTATTCATTTTTCCTGCTGGCAATTTGTCTTAGCATTATGCACTACTACCTGAAATAACACTTTAGATATTGTGAGTCTGGACCACAGACTCCTTGTTAAATTTTACTTTCCAATAAAATCAGGTAAAAAGAAAAGATAGATGGAATTACAAACTTTTGGGAAATAAATTTTTTCATGTCAGATACAAATACGAATGCCAAGTGTATTTGGAAACTGAGCATACTTTATATAACAAGTGAATTATTAAGACTTATTAATTGAGTTCTGTGTTAAAGTCCTAAAATTTGTAAAAGTAGTTACTTGTATAGCACAATATTACTATAAAGAGGCTCTGAACACAAGTCTGGGAACCATAAAAGTGTTTATAAAAATTGCCCTTTCACTAACTAGTCTTGAAATATTGGGAAATTTAGTAAGCTTTCCTAGTCCTTATTTTTACTCTTCTGGATAATATGGAGATTACTACAAAGATTATGAGATAGTAAAGTTTTAAAATTCTTGTTTAATTTTATGTAGGCAATAGCTACTTCTTTTGTTTCCAAGGGAAATAATCACTAAAAATATTCTAAAATGTTGCCAAGTATCAGTGTTTCCAAGAGTCTAATACTTGGCACCTTTCATCTTGTTTTGGCATTATACTAGGGAGCTTAGGTCATCATACATTTTGGTGAAATGAATATTGACTACTGTTATCAATTTCACCCTTGAGGTTCCAGTTCACAATATCAAAAGAGTCCTTTCACTTAACATTGTATAATGCTAAAACAATTTGTTGGAAGAAAATTGAATGAAGCCTTTCTGTGGAATAGCCATGTAAAATTTTCTGAGCTGCGATTTACACAGATACGAATGCAAATATATATAGGAACAACCACATCATTTTATAAACAAAACATAGATTAGAGTGTTGTTAAAGTATTAGTGGATCCTATAAAATATGATGTAAAATTAAAACTATGAAAATTGGAATACTGCTTTAAATACTTATGTCTAGGTAGCTTTGATTTTTTCCTCATATCTTTGACTTTTTGGTCCCTCATTTGCAAAGAATACAGGTAATGCTTAATAGATTCTGATAGTGCATATAATGCCCTGTTGTATTTTTGTCTGTTTGCTAATCTTATTTTCTTTTATATCCATATGCAGACTCACTCATGTGTGTGTATGTGTGTGTATATGTGTATGTGTGTGTGTGCACGCACATGCGAGTGTGTGTAAAAAGAAAGAGGCAGAAGAGAGAGAGATATGGAAGGTAGTTTTCTCTTTAAATGGTAGGGTATCAACAGAAAATCATACACATAAAATTCCTGTTCTTATTTTGGACACTTCTGTGATATATATCACTAGAGATACTTATATATCTATAAAAACAAAAGCAAATGCAAACAAACACTCCACTGTAAGTTTCTTAAGATATATCTTTTTTGGTGTGTGAATAGCAAATGCAAACAAGCACTCCTGGTTAAAATATTATCATTTCACGTATTTGAGGATTGGCAGATAATTAACTTTCTCAGGGAAAATTCTAATTATTTCACTTGTTCAGAAAATTTTAGAGTGCTAGTTTAATGGTTACTGTATAATTGGAAATTATTATTTTTCTTATGAAAGGAAAAGGGAATTTGCATTTATTCTTACTATGTTTCTAGTAGCTCAATTTTAATGTAATAAACTGAAAGAAGCATCAAATTAAAGCACATGTGAAAGAATATCAGAAGAAAGGAATCAACTGATGAGGAAGAATTAGATATAGCCCATATTAAAATAAGCTATTTAATTCTGTGGCTTAAGTAGAATTATTTAGATTGAGTTTGGAGTATTCAACTCAAGTGATCTGAATAAACTTGTCTAGACTCATACATGTGATAGCCTTGGATTTTTCAGTCCTTTTCATTTACTCAGAGAAAATATGAATTAAATAGGGTGTTTTACTATTTGGGAGGCCTACTATGTTATTAATGATGATGATGATGATGATGTGAATTTTGAGATCTTTTGAAACTGAAGGAATATCTGACATAACTAATTTGCCAGTATCTATAATAGCTCTATAGGTGTTGTCAATATATTTGTATTTTGCTCAATAAAGGGTGGTATAAAAAGGGTTGGTGTTTAGTTAATTTAGTTGTTACTCTTTTTTAAAACAAGTCCAAATGTCACTGGCTTAAGAATATAAAATTTTATGTCTTACGTACATCATAATTCAAAACTGAGGAGAAACTCAGTTTGGTATATCTCCTCCCAGTGTTGATCTAGAAATTTGTTCTCTATCCATCTTTGACACTGCCATGTTAAACACCTGGCTGAAGAAATAGTTGAGCATAGAAAAAGTTATTTTTTTATGGATCAAGTCTGTAGGTGAGTCATATCAATTACAACTATATTGAGTTGAACAGAGCCCAGGTATAAAGTTCCGACATAAGTGAAAGTGAGGCTAAAAAATGGTTTTGGAGTAGTGGCACAAGATGGCTGAATAGG
>NW_012123376.1:6580459-6585110 GCF_000951035.1 Colobus angolensis palliatus | reverse complement strand
GCACGCACATGCGAGTGTGTGTAAAAAGAAAGAGGCAGAAGAGAGAGAGATATGGAAGGTAGTTTTCTCTTTAAATGGTAGGGTATCAACAGAAAATCATACACATAAAATTCCTGTTCTTATTTTGGACACTTCTGTGATATATATCACTAGAGATACTTATATATCTATAAAATATTTATCATGGAGTTTTGTAAATATCCATTTATATTTATACAAAATTATTGATCTAAATGTTTGTATTTTATATTTGACCCAGTCAACATTTTACATGATATATTCATGATGTAGTATGTAACATTAATGAAACACAAAATAAAATATAAAAAAACAAACAGAAAAACCCACAAGATTTACCTCACAAGTAGGATACTTTAAAAAGTCAAATGTGACGCCACAGCACTCCAGCCTGGGGGACAGAACGAGACTCAGTCTTAAAAAAAAAGAAAAAAAAAAAAGTCAAATGTGTATTAGTTCTCGAAGGAAGCCTCCAAAAAATCCATAAAAGATTATGATCTCTAGCAGTAAATGCAATTAAATTAGAAATAAATAAACAAATGATTATTTTAAAAACATATATCTTAAAAGTAAAAATATAGTGTGAAAATCATTTGTGCTAAATAAAATACAAAGAAATTGCAAAATAATTAAAATGTAAAAGCAATTAAAATGCTAAGAAAACAACCTGAGTGATGCAGTGTCACCTAGTTAAACCTGTATTAAAAACTAAGAACAAGTATTAAAGATGAGTTAACGGTTGAGCTCAGGAAGCTTGAGTAACAGAATAAAATCAAATAAGTAAGATAAAATGATAAAAATAGGAACAAAAATATGTAAAGCAAGAAATAACATGCAAGATAGATGAATAAAACAAAAATCTGATGATTGGAAAATTATTAATAAATGTCTACATGTACCTTAGAACCTTAGAATAGTTGTGAAAATAGTTAACAATTAACAATCTATGTAAAAATATGATTTAGAAAGAAGAGCAAATTAGAGATTAAACTGTAATATAATAAATGGCAATTGCATTGACTCAGGCTGTGTTACTTGGCTACTGTTTAAAATTAAAGGTGAAAATAACATATGCAAATTAGATGTAGGTAGTATTAAATTTAACAAAGATAGGTTAAACCATCTAATTTGATTTCAGTGTTTGGAAGGTAAACATTCTTTCAAGAGGCATTATAACATTAAAGCTTAGTTAAAATGACCTTCCTTTATTTTCCGAAGTAACTTAGAATTGTGGCAAATTAAATTTTCAGGAATTAACAATATTTCACAGCCTGCTACTATTAACATGATCAACAAATTTATAAATTAAAGTATATTTAAGATAAAATGTTCATGGCCTTTATGTTGACTTTATAAAATCTTCCACACAATTTTGTATCAAATTTTAAAATTGATTTTGCTCTTATAGATCATTATATTACATCAAAAGAGAAAGAAATTCCTGACCTGTTCTTTTTTAATATTTTGGTATTTTAAAATTGCTTCCAAATGCATGAATTTCTATTTTATTAGAACAAACATGTGTTAATGCAATTTGTTTGTTAGTGTAGTATAACAGAAGATACATTTAGTACTTAAATGGTAACTATTACATAGAGCCCAGTGACTAGTACTTAGCAACTGTCAATACATTTTTGCTTTTGTAAGGATCATACTAAAGTTGGGCTAAAAAGTTGTGCCTATATGGACAACTTACTTAGTGCTGTTCAGCTTTCAATTTCCTCAAAGCTAAAATTAAAAGAAATGACAGATATAATTACCCTTGCTAACTTTAGTTTGTAAAATTGTAGAAGTGCCCATTTTTTGCTTTGTGCCCAATAGTGCACAACCACATTGCTCTGAATGTAGGACAGAAGAGAGATTGCTTTGATTTTCCTCATTTCTTGTGTTCATTAAAACCATGATAATTTTGCAGAACTAACAGTAGCAACAAGTTTGGGAGGGATTCACAATATAAGCACACTAGCTGGAATACTAGCCCACAAGAAAGCAAAATCATTACAGAAAAAAATGCAGTGTGACCATTTTCTGCAAATCTATTTCTCAAAGACAAAGCTCTATAAGAAGTTTCTTTACAGATGTGTTTTGACTGCAGGAAAATTGGATAAGTTACTTTTCTCCCTTTCATCTGCTTCAGTTTACCTTTGCAGCCCCTAATCACCCAACATAAACTGATTTAGATGTGACCTATTTTCCACTGCCCAGCCAGATAAAGTTTTATTTGGTTCTGTTCGACCAAATTAATACTGGATTCATGTTCTTTCTTCCATGTGTAGTATACCTCTTCAGATTACTAGTACTGTAAGCTATCTAGAATATCTGGTTCATGTAAATTTATTTTTGCCAGGAGAATAATAGCTTTAGAAAAAGTAAAAGCTTGCTCCAATTTATGTCCTAATTGGTCTTGCGATGGACCTGGCACACAATAGGAACTCAAAGGCTGATGAAACAAAAAGAATGGGTGAAAACAGAGGAAAAAGGAGAAATATTTAGGCTGCTACTTTGGAGTAGTATTGCAAGAATAACATAATAAAGCAAAGTAAGTAATATCAATATATTAAAATTTGACATATAGCTACTGTTATTTCCTAATTATATCATTAGTTATCTGAAATTTTTTTCACATATTTTTGAAATTTAATGATTTTTTACCTTCTGATTTTGAACAAAACCTCAACCTTACTATATCATACTCCTCAGCACTGAAAAATGGGCCCTTAGAACTCAACGTTCTTCCCCTTTCTCCATAACTCACTGTGTCCTTACTAAACACTGCCAAATATATTAGTGCCAAGAAAGAAAGCAATGTTAACCGATTAAGCATGTCTTTCCTAGATACTATGGTGATTAGCCCTATCAAGCCTCAATTGCCCTAAAAAATTCTCATCTCTATACAGCTCTCTTGATTTGCCTTATTGTCTCATCCTACAGAGTTAACACCAGACTTTCCACTGATCCCTCTGGATCTATCTCTGTCAGATCTATCTCTAGATAGAGATCTAGAACTCTAGCAACAGATCTGGTTGTATCACTAGATAGAGATCTAGCACTCTGTCAGCAACAAAATTTCTTATATCCTCAACACATTTTCTTATACTCTTTCTTGATTTCTTGATTTATCTACTCAAAACCAAGTTGTCAGACTGGGCATGGTTGCTCACACCTATAAGCTCAACACTTTGGGAGGCTGGGGTAGATATACATACATATATGTATGTATGTATGTATGTATGTGCCTCTCTCTCTGTTTTTCTCTCTTTCTATCTATCTATCTATCTATCTATCTATCATCTATCTATCTATCTGTCTATCTATCTATCTATCTATAGACCATTCCTTACTCTACATTTACTACAATCACCTTTAGTTGCAGGAAGCATCTCTCCTCTGGATTGTATCGTTTTATCTGCCCTCTTCGCATGTATTCTTGCCTTTCTACAGTCTCACATTTGCATACAAAATCCAGTGCATCTCCACTCAAATCTTAAGAACGTTTCTATCTCAGAATAAAATCTGGTATCCTTACCAAGATCTAGAAAATAATAGCTAATCTGACTCTGTGAGTTTTATGACTCGCCCACTCATTGACTTCGTTCTAGACACTCTGGCATTTCTTTTTTCTTCCAGTTTCTCAGAAAGGCCAAGCATCTACTTCAAATATCACTTTCAGATCTGAAATTACTATTACCTCTTTGTGGATTCTTCCCCCAGATATAAGCTTGGCACTTACCCTTACTCAGTTATCTGCTCAGAGATACTTTACCTCACAGAAATGATAGAAGTTGAGGTCTAAAAATATTTCCAGGGAAGAATGATAGACTGAGGTTTACAATTGCTAAACAAAAATATATAGTTCGAAATTGCATGTAAATATTAAAAACAGTTTTACTAAATACATGTGGTAATTAAATTGTGCTCTTCTATTTTACTCAGAACTTTTTCTCCATACTTCTCACATCATTGGGAAAGACATTAAGAGCATTCATTAAAATAAAAACACACTTAACTTCATTTATTTTGGAGGGATAATTAATTGTGTCTACAAAGTGGATAAAATGCCAATAATCTCTTTAAAGAAAAAGGAAAACAAGGAGATTCAGAGCATCTCATCAGAATATTATTCAGAGCAATACTGTTGTCAATAGCATTTACAAAGGGATGTATATTAAAGAACTGTTTGGAGGAGCTTCTGTTGTCTGTCTTCAAAGGTTTCAATAGTGACAATGCATGTCTTTTAGAAAAATCTCTTGATGGTCTAGTAAAGCATCTTGGCATGATGAAATAGTTTTCCTATAAAGCCTCTTAAATTTTCTTTCACTCTATTTTCACTTGTTTATGTCTAGTTCTTGCTCATTGATTCAGACAACATATGTTAACTTCATCAAGAAACATTCAATTTTTTCATTTTAATGATGATATTTTGCATGTCTCCTGAAAGTCCCACATCCACTTCTTTCTCCTGTAATTGGCATGCATAGTTTGCTGAATTGTTTCACTTAAGGGTTTTACATTTTCTAGAAGTCAGTCTCCTTTACATAAAAAACAAAAGCAAATGCAAACAAACACTCCACTGTAAGTTTCTTAAGATATATCTTTTTTGGTGTGTGAATAGCAAATGCAAACAAGCACTCCT
>NW_012123376.1:6558534-6575274 GCF_000951035.1 Colobus angolensis palliatus | reverse complement strand
ACGAGTTGATGGGTGCAGCACACCAACATGGCACAAGTATACATATGTAACAAACCTGCACGTTATGCACATGTACCCTAGAACTTAAAGTATAATTAAAAAAAAAAATGGTTTTGTTCTGTGTGCTTGGAAAGAAAAATAAGAGGGTAAACTAGACAGGATTTTATAAAAGGCAGATAAATGGAAAATTTATCTGTAAAATGCTATATTTATAACTATTAATTTATACTTTTATATTTAATAGTTACATACAAGTAAATTCCAAAATATTTTTGTTGGGAAAATAAAATGTCTGTGTTCCTATTATAGTCTAGGTGAAAGTTTAGGATATTGAACTAAAAATGTCTCCTAAAACAGAAATAGTGTATTTGAGAACAGTAAGGTGTCTTTATTCCTTGTTCACTGAAATTTTTTTGAAGTCATAGAAGGATGATATGCTTAACAAATATCATCTTAACTGAAGAACTATACTATTGTTCTAGTTTATTTATATATTATCTTATCACACTTATATTTTCTGGGTTATTTTATTGTGCAGACACTGAAAACATTCAATTATACACTTGAAAGTATAATAGAAGAATTTTAAGGAAATAGTTTCTTTGTTGCAGGCAATGCAATAACGTTTATGGATTCAGAACATACACATAGCAGAGTGATTGATAACACTACCTTAGGAGTAAGGTTATGTGTATTCAGATCTGAATTTGATTACTTACAAGCTGTATTAAACAAGATCCAAGCAGGAAAAAGCTTGAGATAATGCTAAAAAATTGAATAAAGACTGTTGGGTTAGAAATCTCCATGTATACGCTGATAAGAGCACTAGTCAACTTTGTTGAAGGATAATTTAATGGCAATCATGACTTGAAAATTAGAGATTGTGTATTCTTTTTGGATATTTACATACTTATCTCTCAGCGAAACTTGCTTATGTTTTAGGGAGACGTTCACCTTTTCTCCAAAAAGTTATTTATTTTTCGTGCCAGAGTAAAGGCTTCTTTCCTAAAGGAGGACAGGCCAATGCATTAGCTCCAATATATAAGCTCTGAGTCTCATAATTTCTGGGATCTCCTTTAGTGGTGCTACCTCGCTGTGTGAATAGGTGAACAATTGACTCTTATCATCTCACCCCATGGAAAATTGTGACATGGGGAATTGGTTCTTAGATACTCTGTGAATAATAAACAGTTATATCCAAAGATCTTGCATTTCCCATTAGGACTATTTATAAATATGTAGGAACTAACATGGACTTAGAGCATGGTCAATAACTTCAGGAAACTATCCCTTGGCCTGTAGAAGCAGAAATAAGGAGTGGTCACTACAAAACGTGAAGAGTAGTGCAAAAACTGACAATTAGGAGTTTGAGGATTAAAAGGAAAAAAAATACTAATTCTGCTTCATTTTCTTCTTTCACTTTAATCTTTTTCAGGTGTCTCGTTTTGGCCAAATACAGGTAGAAATCAGAAAATCAATGACTCCATTGATGCTGTCCATAAAATTTAGCTTCCTGAGGCACAGAACGTGCTACCAAAGGGTGGAGAGTAAATTTGGAAAAGTGAATGGAATGCAGAGCAGCTCCTATGCTGAAAGATGATATGTTTTATGCTTAAAAGATTATTTTATTAAACACATAAACTTTCAACTATGGCTGAACTGTGAGATATGGCTCTAACTATGATATTTGACTGAACTTTTCCCTCGAAAATTCCCTGAACTAGAAATTCTTCTGCTCTAAAAACTCATTCATAACCAGATACAGATGAATCGTCATATCTGTCCATGTGTTTATCTTTCTTATTATTTTAAAATCATAATCACTTTTGACAAAACAAAACTTCTTTATAATTAGTGTTTAGCACAACCCTATGGTGATTACCAATGTGTCACACTGTTGAATGAGGATGGAACTTGTGAATTTCATCTAATGAATAAAATATGGCAAAAGCGAGGGGCTGTTACTCTCTTTATTGGGTTACATTATGTAAAATTCACTATTTAGCAGAGAGTGAGATAGACTTTCTTGCTTGCTAACTTGGAAGTTTTATGCTGCCATTTGTAAGAAGGCCTCTGAGAGGAACACATGTCAAAAAACCTATGGCCTTGAGGAGGTGAGTGTCCCTCACCCATAACCAGCGAGAACCCCCCCCCCATAGCTTCCAGAATATAAATTATCCCAAGTACATGAATGACATAGAAACAGATTCTTGCCAGTCAAGCCTCCAGATAGGAATGCAATCCATCAAATATTCTTAATTGAAGCATCATGAGGGTTTAATCTCAATAGCCTAATAATGATAAGACTTACATTGGCATAGAAACCATTTAAGCTGCATCTGGATTCCTGTTATCCTATAGTATCTATAAGACAACAAAAGTATATTAGCTTAAGCCTCTTAGTGTGTGGTAATTCATTACAAAGAAGAAAAACTAGTATTAGTATTGACAATATTATTTTAAACATTGTTTTTACAATGATCTCAGCTTATTGTGTGTGATCCTGAATTCCTCATTACCTCCATGCCAGTTTGCCACAATTCATTATATTTTATCAGAAAATATCAATATTAAGCAGTACCATTACTTCAAGTTAAAATAGGCTCACTAGGAAAAATATTATTTCATATAAAGTATAAAATTTGCATATGAAGTATAAAAACAACCCCATATATTATGTAGATTTTGATATTAAAATAAAAATATATTTACTTAAAAGAAGAAGGACTTTGATATTGTTCATTTTCTGAATATGATTCATTCTCTGATGTAAACACTGGTCAAATAAATGGGGGAATGAGGAAGGATAGTATAAACTAATACGGCTTTATACTCAGAAATTATGTATTGTCAAGAACAAAGGGAAGCTTTAAGCTAATTTAAATTATTCTTTACTTATTATAGATTATGTAAATTTATTTAGAGATTTTCAACACCTGAATGAAGAAGCATTAACTGTAACCAATTAACAATCTAATAACTATCACATTATATTGTTTACTTCTTTCATGCTGTCAACTTAAAGTGTAAAAATTCAGTAATTTTTTCCCCTCAGTAAAGCTGGAGAATGATTTTCTGTAAGTATGGATTTAATGGTCTCCCTTTAAATGTAATTGCATCTGAGCGAGCTTCCTACTATCTTTCTAGGCTCCTGCTGCTGTTATGACAGTCAGTGCTAGCCCTAATCGTATTGTTAATGTCAAAGACCAAGCATGACAACTCCAGACAAGATAGGCTCCAGTGAACGACAGAGTAATCAGGCTGGAAAAGAACTGGCTCATCCATAAAGGATCAGACGCTGGAAAGTCTCTATCAGCATGTTCACATGTTTGCTTCTTTTCTAGTACTGATGGCAGCTAGATCATTTAACATTGTATCCTTATGTCAAACATTATTTGAAATTTGCGATATTCTAATACTCTAAACCAAACTGAATAAAAATGTTGTATATGATAGTATTATCAATACATAGAATTCAAAATATCTGAGGGCATTCTGTGAAAATATGATATTTTACAAACTGTGCAAAGAATGTTCCTTCATCATCTCACAGTTGATTTTCTAAAATGCAGTATGGAACGGTTGCTATTCAAATTATAAAAGTGTATAATTTTCTTTTTGTCTTTATGATTTCTATCCTATTTAATAATGACATAATTCAAGCTATTAAATAAAATTTATATTTTGTGATCCAAAAGACAAGTACACATTAGTCAACTTAGTATATTGTACATATCCAATAAATATTAAGAACATGAAGAAAATCTAAGTAGTAATATTTGATAATAATATATATCAAAAATATTTTATGATATATCTTTTTAAAGGGATAACATTTAAATTTCTTAAGGAAAATATACATGACATTAAAGTGATTATATTGTGTGTTTCTAAGTTTCTTATACAATGCTTTTTGAAAAATATATTGTATCTTAAGACATTTCACTATATGTATATACAGTTACATATATAGATGTTAAAACACATTTTGCAACAGATACTTTATAATATTTAACCTCACATCAATTTAACAGGAAAAGAAAAACATGAATGGTCCTCCAGTTACTTAACAGCTCAAATTAAGTCCTTAAGTGATAGTGTATATATGGTATGTATAACAGTATAAATATACCATTAAAGAGAACGTTAATTGCTCGCTTTAGATGATATACAGAAAAAGATGTTCTATTTTGGGTAAATGTTTAATAGATTTTTAAAATACCTGAGGGATGTTTTCAGTATTTGAGGGATATATGGCTAGTAAAAAAATACATAGCAAAATGACTGTCTTTTAAATTTTAAGACAATAACTTATTGTAGTTTTGCTGATATACATTCCAGTGTTTATAATAATCAAATCACAATTTTTAATAATATTAATTTCCCATAAATGCCTGATGATCTAGTAAAGAAATATTGGTTTATATTAAAATACATTTGTATTTGTTTATTTTTATATTTATAGTTCATAAATTTTAAATTTTTATATTTATGTAATTTTTATTCCTCAAAATAACCACCTATTCTAGATATGTTACCTGAATTCAAAACCTGGATTCAAAATGCAGATTTTTTAAAGCTGTATTTCATAATTATTGACTATAATCAATAATAACAAATCTTTCAACCTATGGACCTACAAGAGTTAGTTTTTAATTGATTTTTAAAGGTGCTGTATCATTGGCAGAGAATAAGAGAGGGCTAGCTCTCTTCTTCCAAAAAAAGCACTAACTCTGTCATGGAGTTTGCTGGGGTCCCAGCCTCAGGACCTAATTACACCTTAAAAGCCTCACCTCCTAATACCATCTTTCTGGGGGTTAAGCTGTCAATATAGAAATTTAGGGGAGGACACAAATATGAAGTCCATAAGATGCAGTATATGTACAGTTGCAAATGCAGAGCAGTGATTAATGGAAGAGTATTGAGTGAACTAGTCATTTTTCTGCCATCTTCCCTCAGCTCAATTCTGACACCAAGAGAAGCAATGATGGATTACTGTTTTGTACAGGAAAAGAATGAAACTTCAAACATCCTGCATAACTCTCATCTTTCTGCTTTTCTTCATCAGAGTTTTCCATGAAGTGGAAAGCTATTAATGCTTCCAGCAAGTACCTTCATCCAATGTGAGAATGGGAGCTGGTGTGCAAATCTGCACAAAGGGCCATCAGAACCTCTTGTACGTCAGAGCTCTTGTACCTCTGAGGAGAGTTGGGTCACAGTAGTCTACAGCAGTAGCCTCCCAAGCAAAACATCTTCCTGCGATTCTTCCATTTTCTCTGTCTCACACACTTGCACCCTTCCTGCTCTCCAGATAATCTGGAGGTGATCTCCAGATAATCAACTATATCCAACTTCTTTTCACAGGCTTTGCTTTCAGTCGCTGAAATTTTAAATTAAAATATAAAGGTTCTTTCTTTCTTTATGCAAATTATACATAACAATAATGATGAAAGGTGCTCAATAAGGTACAATATAATTCTTTGGATTAGAGTAGCATGTTTCCTTAGCCCTCATCTTCCCAAAACAGACACCCTACTTGTCAACACCTGATAAAGGTGAGAAACCCCTTCAGTCCTTTAAGAAGTTTGTATTGCACTTTCAATGTGTATTGATGTAAATTCTTGGCCTTCTTTTTTGTTTTTCTGGGAAGTCTGACTACATTGTGTTTGCCTACAACACTGCAAGTACCCAGAAAACAAAATTAAAACATTTAAAAAAGCCATAGTTTCCTGATTATTGATTCTGAAGGTGAATTGAAGGCTAATTTGTCAGGTGTACCATCTCCACTAATAGCCATCCCAGTCTTTACATCTGCCTGAAGTGCATTCTTGTAGTGTGAGAAAAACTAGGCTTCCTCTCAGAGGGGTGCGTGGAAGGTGGAAAGAGATATGAATTTCTAAAATGTGAAACAGATCTTTTTTTTTTTACTCTAGCAAAATAGAGTCAACAGAGACCATGTATATAATTTAAAGTTTCTTGCTCAAGTAGCACACTTAAGTAAATAAAAAGATTATGGGAAATTTTTCCAGACTGGGGCTTGAGATTGGCCACTTCTCACAGTTATTTAGGTTGAGCATATTACGATTTCAGAATTTGTCATTCATGTAGTAGTATTTAAAATGGAGCCCATGTTATAATCATTTTTTCTGCACACAATAATCACCAACAGTTCATTACATTTTTGCCTGAATGTGAAGCATTGATGTCAGATGTGCATCGTTTGTAAACCCACTGCCTAAACCCTGTGGTTTATAAATCCTATTTATCTGCCAGTTTTTATAACTATGTGTCATCTCCACTGTTTAGAGAGAAACTTTGTCATATTCACTCTTTAATAGAGTAAGAGAAAGTTGGAATTGTGTTTTCACAAAAACCTTGCATTCAGCCTTGGAAAAAGTAGTAAATTGATCAGAAAAACTCCTCTGTCTTTTATAAGGCAAACTAAGCTGTTCTCCAAGACTCTTTGATGTAAACTGGGGGATAATCTCTCTGAAGTCATCCCTGAGCCAGCTTCTGAGCACTATCAGCTCTAAGATTTAACAGCATTTCAAAGATCCACATCTGTGGCAGAGGACTGAAGGTAATAAGGACAATATGTAAATATTGCATGGCATCGCATTCGCTAGATACATAAAATATTTAGACTATTGTCTGAATTTTAGTTTCATTAAATTTCTATAGCTTTACAATTAAAAAAATATATGGCTGTGGCCTGGCCCAGGGAAAGAGGCCTTCTTAAGTTTGGATAGTCATTAAACAGTAGATTGAAGTATCTTTGTGTGTAAAGTTATGAAGAATTATGCATTATATTTTAGTTATTTTTTCAGTTAATTTGTTTTTTATTCTTAAACCTGAGGGGCTCAGGTGGCTACATGATTAACTATTTTTAATTAATAGTACATCATCAGAATATATCTTTTAAAAACTGAAGTAATTCTGGTGAAGCATAGGTAATGACAGATATTCCATAAATATACAAATTATATATATACACACTAGTATATATGTTTGTGTGTATATATGTGTGTGTATATATATATATATACTAGTATATGTGTGTGTATATATATATATATACTAGTATATATGTATGTGTGTGTGTATATATATATATATATATATATACTAATTCTTACATTTTTTTTGTTTTTGTAAGAGTTAGGATTTTCTCTATGTAAAGATCAGATGGTCTTTTTAAGGATAATTGTACTGGTTCCTTTCTAATTCAGATGTCTAGTATTTATTTTGTCTAAATTGTGGCTAGGTCACTCATTACTATGTTGAGTTGGTAGTCTTGTGTTTCTGATCTTAGAGGAAAAGCTTTCAGATTTTCATCAAGTACGATATTAGTTATGAACTTTCCATATATGAGCTATACTATGTTAAAGTATATTCCTTCTGTTTCTTTTTTATCGAGAATTTTTATCACAAAAGAGTTTTGTCAAATGCTTTTTCTATATGTTGAGACAATCATGTCATTTTTACCTTTTATTAAATATGCATATGCATATTTTAGTAATTTTTTTCAGTAAATTTGTTTGTTATTCTAAAACCTGAGGCAGTCAGGTGGCTGCATTATTAACTATTTTTTATTAATAGTACATCATCAGAATGTATCTTTAAAAAACTGAAGTAATTCTGGTGAAGCATTAAATATTCATACGCATATTTAATATGAACCATTCTTGCAACCAAGAATGAGAAAGAGAGAGAGAGAAGGAGAGAGTATCTTAGTATATTTATACATGTAGAGAGAGTAGTTGGATGAAAACTGGTATCTCCTACTCCACTATCTTAGTCTCAAAGTGTAAAATTTAAAACTATTTTCATCTGCCACCAAATATTATATCTTGTGTATAATGCATTATGTATCAACTCACAGAGAGATAATAGTGGTATTCAATGAAAAATCACTGCATAATTGTTAAAAATACAAAGTATTATTTGAACAAGCTACCCAATATGTATCGCCAAATTTAACAACCTAAATTGATATTTCTGAATTTAATGGAAATAAAGTGCCAGAAAAATAAATAAATGCTAGAGTACAACGGGAGATTCAATTTTAGCTACTCATCTTATGGATGAATATTATTGCAAAAATGTGTTCTTCTTACACTCATGTGCACTGATTTTTATTACTTTTTAAAATTATAAATATTTCATTTTAAGCATAAAGATTACTATTATGTCACTTAAAATTGGTGGTCCACATGTATGCTAAAACCAATTAAATAGTATATTAATTCCAATAGCTTAAGACAAAAATGCTTTCCAAGAGTAAAATTAGATGACATGTAACAGCTTGACACTGTCACTGATACTTTTTTTGGAGGAGTGTAATGGTATGGTTCTGGTAATCAGCTGATATATATGCCCATGGGGAAAATCTTTCCTTGATCTTGATTCCATGTATCTCCCTCTCTGGAAATGGCTATTCTTTAAGATTTTTTTAAGCTCCATTTAACTAGGCTTTATAATAACATGTGGACAATTTTGAAACTGGACCAATTTCTAGTAAACAATCTGAACATCTTTTCTATTCTCATTCTGCTCAGCAAAAGTTGACAAGTCTCAGGAAATTCATTTTGGATCTTATAAAAAGTATTTTTTTTTAGTTTTTATTTTCCTGTTCTGTCCCATATAAAAGGATTAGAATTATCCAAATCCTTATTTCTGCTGGAGGACAAAGAGAGGGGAGAAGAGAGGAGAAGGGAGGGGAGAGGAGAGGAGAGGAGGGAAAGGCAGGGAGGGATGTTCTACCTCGTCAATAGAGTGATTAAAAGGATCTGACAAAAACAAGCAATGGGGAAAGGATTCCCTACTTAATAAATGGTGTTGGGAAAACTGGCTAGTCATATGCAGAAACTGAAACTGGACCTCTTTCTTATGACTTCTATAAAAATTAGCTGAAGATGGATTAAAGACTTAAATGTAAGACCTAAAAGCATAAAAACCCTGGAAGAAAACCTAAGCATTACCATTCAGGACATAGGCATGGGCAAAGATTTCATAACTAAACCATCAAAAGCAATGGCAACAAAAGCCAAAAGTGACAAATGAGATCCGATTAAACTAAAGAGTTTCTGCACAGCAAAAGAAACTATTATCAGAGTGAGCAGTCAACCTATAGAGAAAATTTTTGCAATCTGTCCATCTGACAAAGGGCTAATATCCAGAATCTAGAAGGAACTTAAACAAATTTACAAAAAAAAAAAAAAACATCAAAAAGTAGGCAAAGTACATGAACAGATACTTCTCAAAAGAAGACATTTACGTGGCCAACAAACATATGAAAAAAACTCATCATCACTGGTCATTAGAGAAATACAAATCAAAACCACAATGACATACCATCTCACACCAGTTAGAATGGCAATAGCTAAAAAGTCAGGAAAAAACAGATGCTGGAGAGGATGGGGGAATAGGAACGCTTTTACACTGTTGGGAGTGTAAATTAGTTCAACCATTGTAGCAGACAGTGTGGCGATTATTCTAGGATCTAGAACTCGAAATACCATTTGACCCAGTAACCTCATTACCCAGGTATACACGCAAAGGATTACAAATCATTCGACTATAAAGACACATGCACAAGTATGTTTATTGCAGTACTATTTTACAATACCAAAGACTTGGAATCAACCCAAATGCCCATCAATTACAGACTGCATAAAGAAAATGTGGCACATATACACCATGGAATACTATGCAGCCATAAAAATCAAATGAGTTCATGTCCTTTGCAGGGACATGAATGAAGCTGGAAACCATCATCCTCAGCAAACTAACACGGGAAGAGAAAACCAAACACTGCATGTTCTCATTAAGTGGGAGTTGAGCAATGAGAACACATGGACACAGGGAGGGGGACATCACACACCGGGGCCTGTCGGGTGGTAGGGTGCAAGGAGAGGGATAGCACTAGAACAAATACCTAATGCACGCGGGGCTTAAAATCTAGATGATGGGTTCATGGGTGTAGCAATTCACTATGGCACATGTATACCTATGTAGCAAGCCTGCACATTCTGCTCATGTATCCCAGAATTTAAAGTATAATAAAAATTTTAAAAAGCTTCCTTACTCAATTGTTTTGTTAACCCACTTCTACCTTATCTCACACCCTTGAATCTCAGATTTCTCTTTATGTTTTATTTATCCTAGATTTTCCCATCTTAATTCAAAAATATCTTCCTTCTGTTTTTTTCTCTTTATTATATGAATCACTTAAATTAGGCACTCGGAAATAATTGTGTCTAAAATAGTATCTAAATCTAGTTAAAACTTACATGATTAAAATTATTGATTTAGTAACAAGTCTTCTCAAATCACATTCTATAAAATAACATAAAATAAGTACATCTAATAATGATTTTGAGAAATATAACATTTCTGGACAATTTTTCTACACTAAAATGCTGACAATATATTAAATATATATATTGCGATACTCCTAATAGCCATATTCAAAGGCATTATTATACTGATTGTTCTTATCTATGTTATGAGACTAACCTGACCAACATGGAGAAATCCTGTCTCTACTAAAAATACAAAATTAACCAGGTGCGGTAGCCCACACCTGTAATCCCAGCTACTCGGGAGGCTAAGGCAGGAGAATAAAACTTGAACCTAGGAAGCAGAGTTTGCAGTGAGCCAAGATCATGTCATTGCACTCCAGGCTGTGCAACAACAGCAAAACTTCATCACACACACACACACCACACAAACACACACACACACAATCTACTTTCATATTTGCTGTATACTTATAAAACAAGTGTAATCAGAAATTTTAGAAAAGATTTTGTTTAACAAAATCCATGGTTTTCTTTCTCCTTGTTCCACATCTTGTCTTTTTTCCAAATCTGTGTTTTGCTGTTTCTCTGTGACTGCATCTGTGTCATGACATGCAGTATGCAGGAGAGGCACACTGGAGATTCAGTGTCATGTCCATCATGGCCCATGGGTACATCTCTCAAGCTCTATTTTAGACTTTTTCACCTTCTGATGGTTACATGCCTCCCTCCAGGGCAACTTTGGTATTTTAATGACTTCAGAGACCAAACTTTCACATTTCCTGGGCAAGAAAACCATCATTAGAACATTACTAGATTTATATTAAAAAAAAACACATTTATATTAGGCCACAAATATACAGGTATTAATTTATAATTGCAGAGAGTGTAACTAAATGTATTAAATCCATGGAATATTATATAATGGTGAACAGACAAATGGATTTTCAAGTGTATCATTCTTAGGCAATTAAATCATTAAAAATTTTAATAATATATTCCTTACTTTCTCTTAAATTGATTATTGGTGAAAGATAACTTAAAAATAAAATTATAAATAATTTCAGTTTTTGTCATCATGTAATAAATAAGCCTTACAGAATATGGGCAATACTAAAGCCTTTTTTTGTTTTAAATGACTTAAGTCAGTAGTAAAATGTCCCTTCCTTCAAAAGAATATTTTGCATTTTTCCCATCTCCCAATTTAGCATAACACAATCATCTACAATATGTGATAGTAAAGCCTGAAAAAGAACTATGATGAAGAGAAGCAGATAAATATGGTTGTGAATACAAATTTGCAGTCATTTTGAGTGGAGAGTCTTTGTTTTCCTTTGGTGACTTAGGATTATATAAACCATAAATCCAGAAAGAGATATTTTGCTACCATTTTAGGATACATTCCTTCACTTTGTCCAGATGAATACCAAAGTTTGTTATATATAAAATATGGGACTCAAACTTATTCTGAGAAAATAAAAGATAGTAGCTTACCACAGTGGGGTTTTGTTTAATTGACGGTCAGTCCGTAAAGGTAAACATTTACTTAATCCAAGAGCAGCTGGGCCTGTGAACTTCTGAAGCTTATTTAGGTGTGAAGGGATTCTGCAAGGCTCAGATCTTAACACTTGGGACCTAAAGGTCTCTAAAATTCTCAAATAAAATATAAACATAAAGGAAAAATATGAAATAAATAACTATATCCTGAGAAATGTTAATATATTCATGCAAATGTAAATAATTATTTTGGAGGCTGATATGAGCTTACTAAAATTCCTACGTTGGATTTCTATCTCCCTAACTTCTGACCTTGAGTTAGTCACTCATTTCTCTCCTTCTCCTTAATAAAAAGGAGATGATAAAAGTAAACTCATAGGTTTAATGTGATAATTCAATGAGTAGAACAATTTCCTGCTCATAGAAACTATTTAGTAAGTAACTTGTTATCAACATTGTGTTTATTACCAATAGTCACAGTGGTGATTATAGGTAGAGTAGGATTAGTAATTGTCTTAGAGTATTTTTCCATTTCTGTTTGGTCATACGTGTATCTTAAAAATATGCTTCTTAGATTAATTGCAAAATCCTATTCATTTCATCAGATGTCCACATTAAGATATCTTAAAACCTTTTAAAGATACACAAGCTTAGCATTTATGAAAATAGATTTTAGTGAACTGAATCCTAATAGATTAGTTCCAAAAAGCAGATTAGCAAATAGTGCTATTTTATAGCTGTCATTAATTATATCCAGGAAGCAATATTAATTTTTTATTTTAAAAATGTATCAGATTGTAATTTTAAAAACTTGGATAAGCTTAAATACTTCACACTGTAAAGTAAAAGCAGTTGTCTTATTTTCAATACAAGTTAATTTTGCTATACATTTATTTTAGATAGCAAAAAGCAATGCCAGTATATGTGCTATGTATAAAATTGTGTATAAAATATTTTGACTTAATAACATTTAAGATGCTGAATACTGAGAAAAATATATATGCCATATAGAGATGTTGATCTGATTTTTTCAAAAGATTTAATTAGTGCAAACCCTGTAAATTATACAAGTAGCATTTTAAAGAATTTAAAGTACATTGAAGTTTATTACAAAAATATATCTGTGCATATTAAGCAAACACATTATAGTGCCTCATATTAAATATCAAATGGGAAGAAAGTCTGAGAACTAAAATTTACTAATAATTACACTTCAGAATTTTTAAAAGATAATTTCAACCTTCATAATAGGGTAAGTGTGCAAGCTTGTTACATGGATATATTACATGATGCTGAGGTTTAGGATACAAATTATGTTCTCACTCACGTAGTAAGCATAGTACCTGATAGCTGGTTTTTCAGACTACATCCCTCTCCTTCTGTCTCCCATCTAGTAGGCCTCAATGTCTATTATGCTCATCTTTATGTTTATGCGTATTCAATATTTAGCTCCCACTTAAAACGGAGAACAAAAATGGAGTTTGGTTTTCTGTTCTTGCACTAATTTGTTTAGGACAATGACCTCCATCTCTATCCACATTGCCTCAAAGTAAAGGGTTTCATTCCTTTCTATGGCTGTGTAGCAGTCCACGGTGTATATGTGCCATATGTCCTTTATCCAATCCACTGTTGATGGACAGTTAGGTTAGCAATATGTCTTTGCTATTGTGAACAGTGCTGCAATGAACAAATGAGTGTATGTGTCCTTTTGATACAATGAATTATTTTCCTCTGGGTACATGACCAGTAATGAGATTGCTGGGTCCAATGTTTGCTCTATTTTACATTCTATGAGAACTCCTCAAACTGCTTTCCACTGTGGCTGAACTAATTTAGATCTCCACCACAGAGTATTATAAGCATTCCCTTTCCTCTGCAGCCTCTCCACCCTGTTATTTTTTGAATTTTTAATAATCACCATTATGATTGGTGTAAGGTGGCAGCTCATTGTGGTTTTGATTTGCATTTCTCTGATAATTAGAGATATTTAACATTTGTTCATATGTTTGTTGATGGCTTGATTATCTTCTTTTGAGAAGTGCCTGTTCATGTATTTTGACCATTTTGTTTTTGGATTATTTGTTTTTGGCTAGTTGATAGTTTAAGATCTTTGCAGATTTTGGATATTAGACCTTGTCACATGCATAGTTTATGGATATATTTTCTCATTCTGTGGGCAGTCTGTTTATTCTGTTGGTAATTTCTTTTGCTGTGCAGAAGCTCTTTAGTTTAATTAGGTCCCACATATCAATTTTTGTTTTTATTGCAGTTGCCTTTGGGGACTTAGCCATAAATTCCTGGCCAAAACAGACGATGAGTATTATATTTCCTAGATTTACTTCTAGGATTTTTGTACTTTGAGATTTTAGATTTCAACCTTTTATGCATCTCAAGTTCATTTTTGTATATAGTAAGAGATAGGGAACCAGATTCAGTTTTCCACATGAGGTAGCCTGTTATCCCAGAACCATTTACTTAATAGGATGTCCTTTCTGCATTGCTGTTTTTTCTCAACTTTGCTGAAGATCAGATGATTGTAGGTGTGCAGCTTTATTTCTAGGCTCTCTCTTCTGTTCCATTGGTCTATATGCCTGTCTTATATCAGCACCATGCGTTTTGGTTACTATAACCTTATAGTATAATTTGAAGTTAGATGATGTGATGCCTCAGGCTTTGTTCATTTTACTTAAACCTTCTTTGGTTATTTGGGCTCTTTTTTGGTTCCAAATGAATTATTAAGTAGATTTGTCTAGTTCTTTGAAAAATGTCTTTGGTATTTTGATAATCACTGGAATTTGTAATTTTTGGGTGGTATGGCCATTTAAAAAATATTGATTCTTCCTATCCATGAGCATGAAATTATTTATTCATTTATGTGTGTTTTCTCAGATTTATTTCAGCAGTGTTTGTAGAGCTTCTTGTAGAGAACTTTTAATTCCTTGGTTAGATGATTCCCTAGGCATTTTATGTATTTGTGGCCATTGTAAATGAAATTTTGTTCTTGATTTGGTTCCCAGTTAGAATGTCATTGGTGTATATTAATGTGATCAATTTTGTACATTGATTTTTGTATCCTGAAACTTCATGAAATTTATTTACCAGTTCCAGGAGTCTTTTGGCAGAGTGTTGAGTGTTTTCTATTCATAGAATCAAATCATCAGCAAAGAGAGATACTTTCACTTCTTATTTTCCTATTTGGATACCTTTTAATTTTCTTCCTTACCTGATTCCTCTGACTAGAACTTCCAGTACTATGTTGAGTAGAAGTGATGAGAGTGGGTATCCTTATCTTGTTCCAGTTCTCAAGGGAATGCTACCAACTTTTACCACTTCAGTATGATGTTGGCTATTGATTTGTCACTCATGAATACATGGTTTTTATTACTTTGGAGCATGTTCCTTCAATGTCTAGTGTTTTGTGAGTTTCTGTCATGGAGGTATCTTAGACTTTATCACAGATTTTTCTACATATATTGAGATGATCATGTGTTTTTTGTTCTTTATTCTCTTTATGTGGTGAATTGCTTTGATTGATTTGCATATGTTGAACTAGTCTTCCATTATAGGAATAAAATATACTTTTTGATTTTTTGCTGGATATGATTTGCTAGTATTTTACTGAGGATTTTTGTATCCATGTTCATCAACGGTATTGTCCTGTAGTTTTCACTGTTGGTCCTGTCTCTGCTAGAATTTGTTAATAGGATGATACTGGCTTCATAGAATTATAGTTAAGGAGGAACCTCTCCTCCTCAACTTTTGAAGTAGTTTCAGTAGGATTGGTATCAGTTCTTCCTTGTACATGTGATGCAATCTTGCTGTGGATTCAGCAGGTCCAGAAAGTTTGGGGGTTGGTAGATTTTTTTTTTATCTGTTTCTTTGTTTTTATGATGATTCAATTTCTGAACTTGTTATTGGTCTGTTCAAGTTTTCATTTCCTTCCTAGTTCAATTTTGGAGGTTGTGTCTTTCCAGAAATTTACCCATTTCCTCTAGATTTCCTAATTCATGTTCATAATAGTCTCTGAGAATCTTTTGTACTTCTGGGAAATTGGCTGTAATCTCATAATTGTAAATTCTGATTGCACTTATTTGTATCTTCTGCCTTTTATTTTTCCTTGTTAATCTAGCTAGCAGTCTATCGATCTTGTTTATTCTTTCAAAGAACTAATATTTGATTATATTGATCTTTTGTGTAAACATTTGGGCCTCCATTTTATTCTTATCTAATTTCAGTTATTTCTTTTCTTCCTTCAGCTTTGGTGTTGTATTCTTTTCCCCTAATTCCTATAGGTTCAATGTTAGATTATTAATGTGAGATTATTAATGTGAGATCTGTCTAAACTTTTGATGAAGGCAGTTAGCGCCATAAACTTTCCTTTTAACATTACTTTAGCTATATCCCCAAGATTTTGGTAAGATGTGTTTTTATTTTTATTACTTTCAAAGAAATTTTTGATTTCTACCTAAATTTTGTTGTTCACCCAAGAAGTATTCAGAAGCAAGCTGTTTAATTTCCACATTTTTTATATATTTTGGAGATATCTTCTTGATATTATTTCTATTTTTATTGTGATTGTGGTGCAAATGTGTGCTTGGTATGATTTTTTATAATTTATTTTTATTTATTTATTTTGTATTATACTTTAAGTTCCAGGGTACATGTGCACAATGTTCAGATTTGTTACATACATATACATGTGCCATGTTGGTGTGCTGCACCCCTTAACTCATCATTTACATTAGGTATATATTCTAATGCTATCCATCCCCCCTCCCCCACCCCACGACAGGCCCGTGTGTGGTGTTCTCCACCCTGTGTCCAAGTGTTCTCATTATTCAATTCCCATCTATGAGTGAGAACATGTAGTGTTTGGTTTTCTGTTCTTGCGATAGTTTGCTGAGAATGATGGTTTCCAGCTGCATCCATGTCCCTACAAAGG
>NW_012123376.1:6517778-6556674 GCF_000951035.1 Colobus angolensis palliatus | reverse complement strand
TGCCTGATTGCCTTGGCCAGAACTTCCAACACTATGTTGAATAGGAGTGGTGAGAGAGGGCATCCCTGTCTTGTGCCTGTTTTCAAAGGGAATGCTTCTAATTTTTGCCCATTCAGTATGATATTAGCTATGGGTTTTTCATAAATAACTCTCATTATATTGAGATACGTCCCATCAGTACGTAGTTCATTGAGAGTTTTTAGCATGAAGAGACGTTGAATTTTATTAAAAGACTTTTCTACTTCTATTGAGATAATCATGTGGTTTTTGTCTTTGGTTTTGTTTATGTGATGGATTACATTTATTGATTTGCATATGTTGAACCAGCCTTGTATCCCCGGGATGAGGCAAACTTGATCATGGTGGATAAGCTTTTTGCTGTGCTTCTGGATTCAGTTTGCCAGTATTTTATTGAGGATTTTTGCATCAATGTTCATCAGGGATATTGGTCTAAAATTCTCTTTTTTTGTTGTGCCTCCATCAGGCTTTGGTATCAGGATGATGCTGACCTCATAAAATGAGTTAGGGAGGATTTCTTCTTTTTCTATTGATTGGAATAGTTTCAGAAGGAATAGTGGCAGTTCCTCTTTGTACCTCTGGTAGAATTTGATGGTAATCTGTCTGGTCCTGGTCTTTTTTTGGTTGGTAGGCTATTAATTATTGCCTCAATTTCATAGCCTCTTATTGGTCTATTCAGAGATTCAACTTCTTCCTGGTTTAGTTTTGGGAGGGTGTATGTGTCCAGGAATTTATCCATTTCTTCTAAATTTTCCAGTTTATTTGCATAGAGGTGTTTATAATATTCTCTGATGGTAGTTTGTATCTCTGTGGGATTGGTAGTGATATCCCCCTTATCATTTTTTATTGTGTCTATTTGATTCTCCTCTTTTCTTTATTGGTCTTGCTAACAGTCTATCAATTTTGTTGATCTTTTCAAAAAAAAACAGCTCCTAGATTCATTGACTTTTTGAAGGTTTTTTTGTGTCTCTGTTCTGATCTTAGTTATTTCTTGCCTTCTGCTAGCTTTTGAATGTGTTTGCTCTTGCTTCTCTAGTTCTTTTATTTGTGATGTTAGAGTGTCAATTTTAGATCTTTCCTGCTTTCTCTTGTGGGCATTTAGTGCCCTCTACACATTGCTTTAAATGTGTCCCAGAGATTTTGGTATGTTGTGTCTTTGTTCCCACTGGTTTCAAGGAACATCTTTATTTCTTCCTTCATTTCATTACGTACCCAGTAGTCATTCAGGAACAGGTTGTTCAGTTTCCATGTAGTTGAGCAGTTTTGAATGACTTTCTTAATCCTGAGTTCTAGTTTGATTACACTGTGGTCTGAGAGATAGTTTGTTATAAATTTTGTTATTTTACATTTGCTGAGGAGGGTTTTACTTGCGACTTTGTGATCAATTTTGGAATAAGTGTGATGTAGTGCTGAGAAGAATGTATATTCTGTTGATTTGTGGTGGAGAGTTCTGTAGATGTCTATTAGGTCCGCTTGGTGCAGAGCTGAGTTCAAGTCCTGGATATCCTTGTTAACTTTCTGTATCATGGATGTGTTCAAAGTTGTCAGTTGGGTGTTAAAATCTCCCATTATTATTGTGTGGGAGTCTAAGTCTCTTTGTAGGTCTCTAAGGACTTGGTTTATGAACCTGGGTGCTCCTGTATTGGGTGCATATATATTTATGATAGTTAGCTCTTCTTATTGAATTGATCCCTTTACCATTATGTAATGGTCTTCTTTGTCTCCTTTGATCTTTGTTGGTTTAAAGTCTGTTTTATCAGAGACTAGGATTGCAACTCCTGCTTTTTTGTTTGTTTGCTTTCCATCTGTTTTGTAGACCTTCTTCCATCCCATTATTTTGAGCCTTTGTACATCTCTGCATGTGAGATGGGTCTCCTGAATACAGCATACTGATGGGTCATGACTGTATGCAATTTTCCAATCTGTGTCTTTTAATTGGAATATTTAGCACATTTATATTTAAGGCTAATATTGTTATGTGTGAATTTAATCCTGTCATTATGATGTTAGCTGGTTATTTTTCCTGTTAGTTGATGAAATTTCTTCCTAGCATTGATGGTCTTTACAATTTGACATGTTTTTGCTGTGCTGGTGCCAGTTGTTCCTTTCCATGTTTAGTGCTCTTGTAGGGCAGGCCTGGTGGTGACAAAATCTTTCAGCCTTTGCTTGTCTATAAAAGATTTTATTTTTCCTTCACTTATGAAGCATTTTCATTTTTTTCTTCATTTCAACTTTGGTTAATCTGACAATTATGTGTCTTGGAGTTATTCTTTTTGAGGAGTATCTTTTGGCATTCTCTGTATTTCCTGAATTTGAATGTTGGCCTGCCTTGCTAAGTTGGGGAAGTTCTCCTGGAAAATATCCTATAGAGAGTTTTCCAACTTGGTCCCATTCTCCCCATCACTTTCAAGTACAACAATCAAAGGTAGACTTTGTCTTTTCACATAGTCCCATATTTCTTGGAGGCTTTGTTCATTTATTTTTGCTCTTTTTTTCTCTAAACTTATCTTCTCACTTCATTCTTTTGATCTTCAATCACAATATCCTTTCTTCCACTTGTTCAAATCGGCTACTGAAGCTTGCGCATGCATCATGTAGTTTTTGTGCCATGGTTTTCAGCTTTATCAGGTCATTTAAGGTCTTCTCTGAGCTGTTTATTCTAGTTAGCCATTCATCTACTCTCTTTTCAAAGTTTTTAGCTTCCTTGCGATGGGTTCGAATACCCCCCTTTGGCTGAGAGAAGTTTGTTATCACCGATCATCTAAAGCCTTCTTCTCTCAACTTGTCAAAGTCTTTCACCATCCAACTTTGTTCTGTTGCTTGCGAGGAGCTGCATTCCTTTTTACGAGAAGAGGTGCTCTGATTTTTAGAATTTTCAGCTTTTCTGCTCTAGTTTCTCCCCATCTTTGTGGTTTTATCTACCTTTGGTCTTTGATGATGGTGGCATTCAGTTGGGGTTTTGGTGTGGATGTCCTTTCTGTTTGTTAGTTTTCCTTCTAACAGTCAGGACCCTCAGCTGCAGATCTGTTGGAATTTGCTGGGGGTCCATTCCAGTCCCTGTTTGCCTGGATATTACCAGCAGAGGTTGCAGCACAGCAAATATTGCAGAACGGCAAAAGTTGCTGCCTGATCGTTCCTCTGGAAGCTCTGTCTCAGAGGGGCATCTGGTTGTATGAGTTGTCAGTAGGCCCCTACTAGGACGTATCTCCCAGTTAGGTTACTCAGGGGTCAGGGATCCACTTGAGGAGGCAGTCTATCAGTTCTCAGATCTCAAACTCAATGCTAGGAGAACCACTACTGTCTTCAAAGCTGTCAGGGACATTTAAGTCTGCAGACGTTTCTGCTGCCTTTTGTTTGGCTATGCCCTGCCCCCAGAGGTGGAGTCTACAGAGGCAGGCAGGCCTCCTTGAACTGTGGCTCCACCCACTTCAAGCTTCTTGGCTGCTTCATTTACCTATTCAAGCCTCAGCAATGGTGGATGCCCCTTTCCCAGCCTTGCTGCAGCCTGGGAGTTCAATCTCAGACTGCTATGCTAGCAGTGAGTGAGACTCCGTGGGCATGGGAACCTCCAAGCCAGGTGCGGGATATAATCTCTTGGTGTGCTGTTTGCTAAAACCAACTTGCTCTATTGCTGAGCATGTGATCAATCTTAGATTATGTTCTCTCTGGGGATCAGAGGAATGAATATTCTTTGGTTGTTAGGCGGAATATACTGCAAATGTTTATTGGGTTCAATTGGTCATGTGTCATGTTTAAGCACCAAAATCCTTTGTTAGTTTTCTCTCTTGATGGTTTGTCTAGTGCTGTCAGTAGGATGTTGAAGTCACCCACTCTTATTTATTTATTTATTTATTTTTTGAGACAGAGTCTCGCTCTGCCGCCCAGGCTGGAGTGCTGTGGCCGGATCTCAGCTCACTGCAAACTCCGCCTCCCGGGTTCACGCCATTCTCCTGCCTCAGCCTCCCGAGTAGCTGGGACTACAGGCTACTTCCACCTCGCCGGGCTAATTTTTTGTATTTTTTAGTAGAGACGGGGTTTCACCGTGTTAGCCAGGATGGTCTCGATCTCCTGACCTCGTGATCCGCCCGTCTCGGCCTCCCAAAGTGCTGGGATTACAGGCTTGAGCCACCGCGCCCAGCCAGTCACCCACTCTTATTGTGTGGCTGTCTAAATCTTTTCCTAGGTCAAGATGAAGTTGTTTTATAAATTTAAATGTTCCCATCTTGGGTGCATACATACTTAGGATAATTAAGTTTTGTTAAATCCAACACTCCTTTGTTATGTAATGCCGCTCTTTGAACTTTTTTATTGTTGTTGGTGTACAGTCCGCTTTATCTGATATAAGAATATCAGTTCCTCCTCTTTTCCGTTTGAAGGGTAGATCTTTGTCCATCCCTTTACTTTGAGCCTGTAAGTGTCATTACATGTGAGATATAGCTTTTAAAGACAGCAAATGATTCTTGTCTTTTTATCCAGCTTGGCACTATATGCCTAATTGGAGCATTTAGGCCATTTACATTCAGGATTAGTATCTATATAGGATATTTTGATCCTGTCATCACATTGTTGGCTGTTTCTTTTGTAGACTTGATTGTGTAATTGCTTTATTTTGTCTGCAGGCTATATGCTTGACTGTTTTTGTGGTAGTAGGCTTTAATGTTTGTTTCCATATTTAGTACTCCCTTAGGAATTTCTTGTAAGGCTGGTTTGGTGGTAAGAAATGCTCTTAGTGCTTGCTTGTTTGAGGAGGATTTCACTTTCCCTTCTCTTAAGAAGCTTATTTTGGCAGAATATAAAACTTTTCGTTGGAATATATTTTTGTTTAAGAATGCTGAAAATAAAAATTTTTAAAAATGCTGAAAATGGAACTCTAATTTCATCTGGTTTGTAAAGTTTCTGCTGAAAGGTCTACTGCTAGCCTGATGACCTGGCCTTCCCTCTAGAAGCCTTTAAATTTTTTCTTTTGTGTTGATATGGGTGAATCTGGCCATTATGTGCCTGTATTTTGTATAGAGTCTTCTGTATTTCTTGAATTTTGATGTCCTCCTCGCCAGCAAGATTGGGGAAATTTTTATGAGCTATATAATAAAATGCTTTTAGAGTTGCTCACTCTCTTTCTCTTTCAGGAGTGTCAATGAGTCATGTATTTGTCTCTTTACATAATCTCATATTTCTCAGAGGTTTTGATCATGTTTAACATTCTCTTAAATTTATTTTTATGCAACTGAGGTGATTCAATGTAATGGTCGTCAAGTCCTGAAATTCTTTCCTCAGCTTGATCTATTCTGCTTTTACTGCTTTCAATCATATTATTAAGTTATTGAAGTGAATTCTTCAGTTCCAATTTAGTTTGCTTCTTTCTTAAAATGTCCATTTCATCTATTAGCTCCTAGGTAGTGTCATTGTATCCTATGGATTCCTTGGATTGGGATTAGCCTCTGTCCTGGATCATTATAAGCCTCCTTGCCATTCAGGTTCTTCCTTACCTGTAAGCCCAAGCCAGTGTGTCTCACCCATCTAGGAGGAGTATGGTTGGGTGGAGTCACACTATAAACCATATGGGTCTTCCCAGGGGAACACAGAACTTTACCAAACCACAGAGTTCAGGCATAGGTGGGCATGCTGTGTTGGCATACCCAACTGATATGTACTGCTTGGTAATGGGGAGCAGGGGTGGATGGAGTCACCCAATGTACCCTTTGGGTGCCTCCAAAGGTAACACAGAAGTACTCTAATCTGCAGAGATTCAAGGAAGCCTGAAGCTGAACCTACCTGCAGCCTTCAGGCAGAAGCCAGTTTTTTGTGGTAGAGGCAAGCAGGCATGACCACCTGGCTATGAGCAACAGAGATGTGTGGAGTTGCCTGCTCTGGAAGCATGGTGCTTCCCATGAGAACATGGAGCTATCTCCATCAGAGTTCAAACGGAAGTGAGGCTACTGTTGCTGGAAGCTGGTGCCAAGCCTTGCCTGGCAAGGAGATGTGGAGCAATCTTACTGTTCCTGGGTGTCACGACTGTGGCCTCTATTGAGGTTATGGCATCTGGCACCAGGTTACTCTGGGGTCCAAGACCTGTTGATATCCCTGTGGACTTAAGTGTTGCCTCTGCAAAAACTCTGGGCACCCCTCTGTATCATTCTAAGGCCTGAGGGGATGAGGAGGATTCTCCTGTTCCTAGGATTGCACAAGTTCTGGTGGGAAGTGTGGATTTCCTGAGGGGTGTCACTAGTTCACTGTTTTCCTTTGTTGGGGAGCTTCTCCTACCTCCATGATGATCCTAAATGAGCTGCTGCCCAGCTTCACTCTCCTCTAGTCTCTGTTTCCTTTCACTCCTCTGATGGATCTTGACATGGTTTCTTTCTTTTTTTTCTTTTTTGACATGGTTTTTTTTTTTTTTTTTTTTTTTTTTTGACATGGTTTCTTAGACAATTGGTTTGAGGTTGTGTTTACTTACCACTTTGTTTCCTGTTTGTGAGAACGGCATGCACTAGCTGCTTCTAGTCCACCATCTAGACTGGAAACTTTGGAAGATTTTGAAATATAAATAATGAAATCTAATTTCACATGCATAATTGCAAAACCATGAAAATATCTGTGTTGATATTCATTTTCAGCTTCATTAATTTATTTGTGGGCTTTAATATTCTGCTATATTCCAAGCCTAAGAACTTTTGGTGTGCAGCAATAATGCAAAAGAATATTTTCCTCCTAACATACAGTCCTTGAGACATTACAAAGCCCCATAAATTGTGTTAGACATGAAAGGTAATAGCAAAGACACACTCAGACCTCATTTTATCCAAAGAAGGTAAAAATAGTTATTCCAATTCCCTATAATCCACAGGAAGAAATAGGCAGAAACTTCTAAGAGCACAAAGTGATTGCTATTCAAATATTGAGGTCATGTATTTAATCTTTTTTCTTTATAACCCTCAAATATTTTATGTTAATTATAATATATGTTTTCTGACATCGATGGACATTGATTTTTAGTGATTCAATATCCCATGACAGTGGACACAGTCTGTCTGGAATATTGAAATTATATTGTTAAGGTTATTTTTTTTTTAAATCAGCTTAGTAGAGAAGGCTAAACTCACATACATTATATATATGCTAATAAAAGAGAGAGGACAGATGTATTTAATAAAGACATTTATTTTTAAAAGAAAAGGTGTTAATCATGAAATAATTTTATACATGATTAAATCATTTGTTATTAGTAACTTTCATTACTGTTTTCAAAGAAATAATATTTTTACGTTTTTATTTTTGTCACCTGGAATTTATTGAACACTTCCCCAAGCTTGGTATTGTTAGAGGTGCCATTAATGTTGCAATTAGCAAAACTGACATCTTTCATTCTTTCTTGTAATTTACAACACACAAAGGGTAAGTAGTAGCAAATAAGTAACCTAATGAATGATAAAAATAATCTCAAGTGATAATATGTAACCAAACATAAAGTAAAAAGGATAATGGAATAGAGTGCTGGTTGACAACTTGCCTACTCTGCCTAGGAGATATACAGTAGGTGATAACACGTCATCTGAGGCTTAAATGTGGAAATGGACAAAACCATGTGATGATATAGACTCAGTGGTGGGATGTGATTTGATGGAAGGAAGAATGACTAAAAGAATAGTATTTACAATGATAACATTTAACCTACACTTCAGTTCTAAAATAAATGTCTAAGTATACAATCTAAGAAGTCAATGAAGCTTCTCAAAATGGTTGGCAACTCATTTGTATGTGTGTGTGTATGGAAAAGCAGAGGGAAGGGAGAGAAAAAGAAAAAGGAGAGAAAAGGGAGAGGGAGAAAAAAGTAAAGAGCATAAAAGAGACTCTGACATGTATAAATTCACATTTTGGTGTTTCTGTACCTTACTGCATTTAATCATTGATGAAATTCAAGACCTAGTTCAGTTTAATAACTGTAATCATAATAGAATGCTTCCTAAGCAATATTTTCCAAAATGAGATGTGACTAAAAAATGGTTAAATATTTGGACACAGTTCAGTTATCCATTACTTTTATATTTCTAGTTAATGTAGCTTTATAGCTAAATCTGTTAAATGTGTTAATTTGTTAAAATAGTTAATCTTTGAATAGTTTAATTTATTAATTAATAAATTTCTGACACAAACATAATAAGTTTAAATTTAACATTCACTTTGTACTATTCATTATGATTATTTGTTTTCTATCAAGAGTTACTGTTTTTTGCTTTGATAGAAAACTGGGAAAGGCAGAGAGGTGATAATACTCGGAGAATATAAGCATGCCATCTGTTTGGATGAAGATGCAAATAATCGCAAACATTGAGGGCTTCAACACTCTAGGCAAAACTGGATTCATATTTATTTTCTTTTTGGAAAAATAACACTTTTTTATATTATTTTATAGTGAGTTAACTTAGTAACAATTTTTTTTGAAAGAAATTGTTATACTATTCTGGCAAAAAGTGTGTATCTCTAGCACATGTGCAAATATATTTGATAAACCATTTTTCCAAAGAAATATGACAATTTGTTCAGCTACACTTGAATAAAAAATGTCAAAATATAACCTGCTAAGTTGAGAGACTTAATTAAGGAAAATTTATACCATTTTAATTGCTTCTCATCTCATACTATTTTTATCTTAATTAATTACCTGTGCTTTGGGCAAAATAGTAAGAACTAAAGTGAGTGGAATAAGAATTAATCAAATTACTTGCTTGTTATTCTTGTAAATTATATTTGGGAGAGGAAAATAAATCCTTTGTCTAGCCTCAGGTTTGAAGTTATGGTTCAATAACTAGCACCATTCTTAGCTCAGTTTTTATCAATGATCAAGTATAAATCATTTTTAATAGGTGTATGTTAACTCACCAAATTCTGCCATCTTTATTGGTTATGGGAAGAGCACTTTATGGAAAACATTTAAAACCATTTTAGTTAGGGCTTTAATATAGTTTCCACCCAAGTTGACCAGTGTGAGTTTAATTATTTTTCCACTTCTCTTCCTGATTAAGTAACAATCATAAAGGAAGCAAATATAAGTGATGTAAAAAATTTGCAGTTAAGTCCAGGTATTTTTATGATTATTTCATATGTTGTAATATTCTCAAATCGATTATAGCTAAATTACAATTTTCGATGTGAGATGGCTGAAACTATGACATGTTTTGTCCATTATAGATTTCATAGTTTATGTGAAAATAAGATAGCACAATCTTTAAATTTAATTAGGTTAAAGGCTATCATAAGAGAGCAACTTAATATATGAGAAAATGTAAACTTAAAATGAAGATACCTCTTTCTTGATGGTGAATAAACTATTAATTGAATTTATAATTTCAGAAGATTTTTTCTCCAAAAAAATAAAGTTAAATAAACTTGTTTAATCAAGAGTTCCAAAGAATTCCATATTGCTATCTGTAAAGCAGATGGCTGTCCTGCTGCTTCTGTTGCCACCTTGTCCTCTAGCAGCTGTGATTACAAGAAAAAAATTTTCCTCTATTACTTACATGATGTGTCCATAACTGCAATCAAACATTTAAAAAGTTACTCAGTGGATCCTTTAAATAGGGAGAAATACACACAATTTTAAAATTAAGCACACCTGTATTTCCAAAGTTTCCATGGACAATCCTAAAATTTGGTTAAGAGATCAGTGAATTTTTTCACTTTCTTTAATCTCATCTCTCTCACTCCTAGCCTGTTGTGTACATGGTTTCTACCACAGGTAGAATGTTATGTTATTTATTTCTTTAAAAGTCTTGCTTCCATTGAAAAGTAGGTGTGAAATTAACACAACAAAATAAGAAAGATCGTGGTAACTGGGTATAAATGTCCATATAGGTATTTATTCTATAATATTTTAACAATTCATTTCAGTTATACTCAAACTTGTTTTTTAGATGTGTCTTATTTATTCAATGAAGCACGCTTGTTCAGTTAGAAGAATTAGATATTACACGTTTGTATCTTAATTTTGTCCTGCTGTCATTTAAAATAAAATCAAACCTAAAAATTTTGATGAGGGGCTCTAAAGTCCCAATAAATTCAGATTTAATATAAAACATATATATTTTAGTTTGAGCACTTTTCTTTTACATAGACCAATACTCAGATTATATGACTGGGAAATGTCCCTGTTAATTATGCAGCTTTCTTACTTCTATTCTCCAAAATTTACGGCAAGAATCATAGTAAAACAATTAAGAAAATACTTCTACTGACCTGAAATTCTGATTTAGCCTATCATAAATATACAAATTTTAAATATTTATTATAACTGAGATATAAATATTTAACTAGCCCTTCAAGTTTCCTCAAAGTGTCGTTAAAATAAAACCAGTTGCAAACAAGATAAAAGCTACAGATTATATATGTATTTACATATATGTGCAGCTATACATTTTATATTTTTTACATATATTAAATATGTATATATAAATATGAAACATTTTCTTTCATATTTCAGATAAAAGAATTACATAAATTCCTGAGGACTTTAATTCCAAAACAAATTTAAAGCCAAGGCAGTGTACAGGAGTTGAAGTAGATATTACCTTTGCTGCTGTCTATATCTCTATGAATGTTTTCTAACCAATGAAGGAAGGACAAAAATTGCACTCAGTAGATAACAAAGGTAGCTGCTCCAGAACTTACAAAGTACCAGAACTTACTAATAGAAAACAATACATTCTCTTAGAGACCACTCAGAAGCCAGTAATCAGAGAGAATCATCCTGGAAAAAAATATATACAGAATGTAATCAAGAAAGATACAAAAATGCAAAATAAAATAGCATGAATATAAACATGGAGATATAAATATAAACATGGAAAGAAAAGTAATAGATGAGATGGCTTGGTGAAAAGAGCTCAAACACAACAAAACACATTAGTTAGGCATAGAGATAGGACATTTTAAGAAGTCAGTTGGGGCACTTGATAAATAAAAACCCTGTGAGTGATTAGATAGATAAAGATAGATATATAGATAGATAGATAAATAGATTGATACAGATTGATATTTAGACATATAAATTCTAAAAGACCACATATGTGTGTATAACTATCTTTAAAATAATACATATATAAATAAATAAAATAATAAATTTTCCATTTCTCAATTATTTGCTTCTAGAATGATATGTATATTCAATTCTAGAATATTCTTCAGCACTATATATGTGTGTGTATATTGAAAAGACATTCAGCTTTAAAACAGTAGCAAACAAGACCAAAAAATACAAAAATGCAGATTATTAAAAAGAAAAAAGAAGTATCCACAGAATATAATTACAAAGCATATATTTTTAATGGAATAATAGAATATAGACCTAAAAAAGGCTAATCAGTAGTAATAGAATAACTAAGAGTGGAATACTTGTCTAGAATATTTTATCTAGCTGTTCGTATTAAAGACCTTATTAGATAACTATTTTAATAGGAAACTCAGGAAAAGAAAAATGTTAAATTCAGAAGGAAAAAACTGAACACAAGACTCAAAGATGGACATAGTAATTGACAACACTTTGTAGGCAAAAAAATTAAAATAAAATTGGAATTAGTATTAAAATTGAATGGGTAGAAAATAAGATATAACTAAAACCTGAGATTTCAAGTATGTGAAGAAGAAGAAAGGAAGGACCAGAGCAAAGTTAAAATATTCTAAACTTCTAATTAGACTGGGGAAGTAACAATCAGATTCAGAATTTCATAAGATAACATTGAGTTAAATACATAGCAAGAAATATATGCAGTCCAGGGAAATTACTAAGATGCAATGAAATGAGGAGGCCAAAGTAAATGAATGGAAGTCTTAATTTAGAAATTAGTGGAATTATCATTTTATTTCCTGATGGAATCATGGCTCCCTTTGAAACTAAGAAGGCCATAACATCCTGGAGACAGGAAGCAAATTTTTTCAATAATCACCAATGGTAATGCTGTTTAGTCTCCACATGTTAATTTTTGTGTCTTTGAATCTGGGCTATAGGAGTAACAGCACCATGTATGGGAAGTTGATTTATAGCATATAAAGGTTCCTGGTGGACATTATTACAGCACTATAAGGTATTACCACCTAGCAACTGGTGAGTCTTCAAAAGAATATTCTATCATTCTGTCAAGCCGGCTATTTCAGTATGTTGGATAACAAAATGAGATCAATAAATTTCAGGATCCTACACCTATTGCCACACTTTGCTGTGATGTGACATCCTTGGTCAGAAGCAATGCTTTCTCGAACACTATGATGGGTGCTAAAGAATTATTGAATTGGGGAAAATCAGACACAAACTTTTATCATGTGAGCGGCTGGCCTGCAATGAAAGACGCCTGCTCAGTCTCGCCAGGTGTCTACTGTTAAAGTAAGGGCATTGATTGGAAAAGAATGGGACCCCGAAACTTGGAATAGGGGTATGTGGGAGGACCCTGAAGAAGCTGGGGACACTGATTTTGTAAACTCTGATGAGCTTCTTTTACCAGAGGAAACAGCCTCCCTATACCCAGTGGTGGTAACATCCCTCCCCTACTTACGCTATCATCAGATTTTCCACCTATGTCTAAGGAGATTAACCATGCACTGCCTGATGCAACGGTGATGGTCTCACCTGAGGCAGTTGCCAGGTAAGACAATGCTTATTCTTCTTAGTTACTGTAATGGACATCAGAGGCAAAGCAGCAATCAGAAGAGTCTGACTCCTGTAGAGTTCTGGCATTGGCTAATTAATCATGGTGTTGCTAGAAGTGAAATTGATAGGAAGCCTACTGCATTGTGACTTACTTTGTATAAGCAGAAAACTTCCAGGTCAAGTGGACAAAAGACTATCCTGTATTATAAAAATAGAGAATCACAGCCCCTCAATCAGTTTCCAGACTATTTATAAACCCGGAGCCCCTTGAATGAAAGAGAGGTCAGGTCCCCTTGAAGAAGGACCACATTACACTACTGACAATGTATACTATTAATCTTTCTCCATTCCCTCCCCAAAGAGATTTCTGGTCTTTTTCCAGTGTAACTGTGCATTGGGGAAAGGGGAATGATAAAACCTTTGGGGGACTACTAGATACTAGCTCTGAGCAGATATTGATTCCAGGAAGCCCAAGACATCACTAAGGTGCTCCAATTAAAATAAGGGCTTATGGAGGTGCCATAGTTAATGGAGCTTTAGCTCCATTACAGTGGGTCCCCAGAGTCATCTTGTGGTCATTTCCCCACTGCCGTTATGCATAATTTACATACGCATACTTAGTAGCTGGTAGAATCCCCACATTGGCTCCCTGACTGGTAGGGTGAGCGCTATTATGGCGGGAAAGGCCAAATAGAAGTCATTAAAACTGTCTCTACTTAGAAAATTAGTAAATCAAAAACAATATTGCATCCCTGGAGGGATTATAGAGATTACTGCCACCATCAAGGACTTAAAAGACACAAGGCTGGTAATTTCCACCACACACCTCTGTTCAACTGTCCTATCTGACCTGTGCAGAAGACAGATAGAACTTGGAGAATGACAGTGAATTATGGTAAACTTAACCAAGCGGTGACTCTAATTGCAGTTACTTTACCAGATGTAGTTTCATTGCTTGAGCAAATTAACACAACACCTGGTACCTGGTAGGCAACCATTTATTGAACCAGTATCTTTTTCTCCATTCCTGTTCATAAGGCCCACCAGAAGCAATGTGACTTCAACTGGCAAGACCAGCAATATACCTTCACTGTCATACCTCAGGGGTGTATCAGCTCTCCAGCTTTGTGTCATAATCTTGTTCACAGAGAACATGATAACTTTTTGCTTCCACAAGATATCACACTGGTCCAGTATATTGATGACATTAGGCTGCTTGGACCCAGTGGGCAAGAAGTATCAAACACACCAGACTTATTGATGAGACATTTGCATTCCAAGGGATAGAAAATAAATTGAAATAAAGTTCAGGGACCTTCTACATCAGTGAAATTCCTAGGGTCCAGTGGTATGGTGCCTGTAGAGATATTCTTTCTAAAGTGAAGGATACGTTGCTGCATTTGGCACCTCCTACAACCAAAAAAGAGTAGCAATACCTAGTGGTCCTATTTGGAGTCTAGAGGCAACATATTCTGCATTTGGGTGCATTACTCTGGCTTATTTATTGAGTGGTCCAAAAGACTGCCAGTTTCGAGTGTTGTCCAGAAATAGGAGAGGGCTCTACAACAGGTCCAGGATGCTGTGCAAGCTGCTCTGGCACTTGGGTCATATGACTTAACAGATCCGATGGTGTTTGAGGTGTCAGTGGCAGATTGAAATGTTGTTTGGTGCCTTTGGCAGGAGGCCTCTAGGATTTTGGAGCAAGGACCTGCCATCTTCTACAGATAACTATTCTCCTTTTAAGTGACAGCCCTTGGACTGTTATTAAACTTAAGTAGAAACTGAACTGAACTGCCTATCATAAACTGGATGCTTTTTGACCAATCTAGCCATAAATTGGGTGTGCACAGCAACATTTCATCATGAAATGGAAGTGATATATATGTGATTGGGCCCAAGCAGGCCCTAAAGGCACAAGTAAGTTACATGAGGAAGTGGTTAAAATGCCCATGGTTCCCACTCCTGTCACCCTCCCTTCTCTTCCCCAGCCTGCACTGATAGCCTCATGAGGAGTTCCCTATGATCAGTTGACAGAGGAAGGGAAGACTAGAGCCTGGTTTACAGATGGTTCTGCATTACATGCAGGCACTACCTGAAAGTGGACAGCTACAGCACTACAGCCCTTTTCTAGGACATCCCTGAAGGATAGTGGTGAAGGAAAATCTTCCCAGTGGGCAGAACTTCTGGCAATACACCTCGTTGTGCAATTTGCTTGGAGGGAGAAATGGCCAGATGTGTAATTATATGCTGATTCATAGGCTGTAACCAATAATTTGGCTGGATTGTCAGGGACATGGAAGAAGCCTGACTGGAAAATTGGTAAGAAATACATTTGGGGAAGATACATGTGATGGACCTCTCTGAGTGGTCAAAAACTGTAAAGATATTTGTATGCTATGTAAGTGCTCACCAAAAGGTGACCTCAGCAGAGGAGGATTTTAATAATCAAGTTGATAGGATGACTTATTCTGTGAACTACTCAGCCTCTTTCCTCAGCTGCATGTATTACCACCCAATGGGCCCATGAACAAAGTGGCCATGGTGGCAAGAATGGAGGTTATGCATGAGCTCAGCAATGTGAATTTCCACTCACAAAGGCTGACCTGGCCACAGCCACTGCTGAGTGCCCCATTTGGCAGCAGCTGAGACCAACACTGAGCCCTTCGTATGGCACCATGCCTTGTGGTGATCAGCCAACTACTTGATGGAAGGTTGCTTTCTTTCATCACAGAAATGGCAGTGGTTTGTCCTTCCTGGAATAGACATTTATTCTGGATATGGGTTTATCTATCCTGCAGGCAATGTTTCTGCCAGGACTACCATACGTGGACTCATGGAATGTCTTATGCACCATCATGGCATTCCACACAGCATGGCTTCTAAACAAGGCACTATTTTATAGTTAAAGAAATGTGGCAGTGGGCTCATGCTCATGGAATTCACTGATCTTATCATATTCCCCATTATCTTAAAGCAGCCTGATTGATAGAACAATGGAAAGGCCTTTTGAAGTCACAATTATACCACCAACTAGGTGACAATACTTTGCAGGGCTTGGCAAAGTTCTCTTGAAAGCTGTGTATGTCCTGAATCAGCATCCAGTATATTGTACTGTTTGTCTCATAGCTAGCATTCACAGGTCTAGGAATCAAGGGGTAGAAGTAGAAGTGGCACCACTCACCATCACCCCTAGTGACTCATTAGCAAAAATTTTACTCCCTGTTCCCCCAACATTATGTTCTGCTGGCCTTAGTTCCAGAGGCAGGAATTCTGCCACCAGGAGACACAACAATGATACCTTTAAACTGAAGGTTAAAATTGGCACCTGGCCACTTTGGGTTCTTCCTACCTCCAAGCCAACAGGTTAAGAAAGGAGTTATTGTGTTGGCTTGGCTGATTGACCAGACTATCAAGATGAAATCAGGTTACTAATCCATGGTGGAGGTAAGAAAGAATATGTGTGGAATACAGGAGATCCCTTAGGGTGTCTCCTAGTACTACCATGTCCTGTGATTAAGGTCAATGGAAAACTACAACAACCCAATCCAGGCAGGACCACAAATGGCCCAGACTCTTTAGGAATGAAGGTTTGGGTCACTTCACCAGGTAAAAAGTAATGACCTGCTGAGGTGCTAGTTGAAGGCAAAAGGAATACGAATGGTTAGTAGAAAAAGGTAGTCATCAATACCAGCTACAACCAGAAGACCAGTTGCAAAAATGAAAATCCACATGACAATTACTCTTTGTGCATGCATACACTTCTACTAAGAAAATATCTTTATTTTATTTCCTTTCGTTTTCTCTTATCAAGTAACATTATTAACTTCATATCAGTAGTTAAGTGTTGTTAATTTTATGTAATAGCATTTAGGTTAAGAATTAATTCACTTCCGGTTGTATGAAGGATAGCCACATTATGTTAGATATAACTATGACATCATTATTATCTTTATTTGAAGATTATGTGTAATTTCAGGAGATGTGTATGGGTTCAAGTTGACAAGGAGTGGATTTGTGATGGTTAATATTGAGTGTCAACTTGATTGAAGATGCAAAGTATTGTTCCTGGGTGTGTCTGTGAGGGTGTTGTCAAAGGAGATTAACATTTGTGTCAGTGGACTGGTAGAGGCAGACCCACCCTTAATCTGGGTGAGCACCATCTACTCAACTGCCAGAGCAGCTAGAATAAAGCAGGCAGAAGAAGGTGGAAGTAGCTAACTTGCTGAGTCTTCTGGTTTTCATTGTTCTTCTGTGCTGGATGCTTCCTGACCTCAAACATTAGTCTGAATGTTCTTCAGCTTTTGAACTCTTGGACTTACACCAGTGGTTTGCCAGGAACTCTCGGGTCTTCTTTACTAGCTGTAAATCAACAGACAGTAGATTTGACAGAGCATTCCAAGAAAGGAAAGCAAATCTATATATTTATATTCAGGTGAATATCTAGTTCAGTAAAAAAACAAAGCACTGCCCTTTCATGATGGAAGTCATGCAGTGCAATCGACCTGCTACCAAGTAGCTGGCTGATTGCACCAGAGAATAGTCCAATATCAGGGAAGCAGCGGTGATCTCTGCCAACAATAGAAGGAACCTTAGCAATGACTATAGTTAGGTCAGCTGTGATGAGTGGAACTCTATTTTGCTGAGCCCGTTCATAACCTCCATTTTTACTAACATGGCCACCTTGTTGATGAGTGCTCTTGGTAATGATAGGAGCTGCTGAGGAAAGAGTCTGACTTGTACACAAAGCATGGGTCTTTCTGTCCACTTGGTTATTAAAGTCCCTTTCTGCTGAGATCACTGTTTGGTGAACATTCACATGGTACAGAAACATTTTCATGATACCATTTTGGAAGCAGGATCTTTTCAGATGTAATCAAGTTAAGATGAGGCTGCCCTAGATTAAGGTCGACCCTGGTCTAATCACTGGAGTTTTTATAAGAAAAAAAAGAGGCACAGAGACAAACAGAGGGAAGAAAGACATGCAACAATGGAAGCAAAGACTGGAGTTATGCAGCTGCAAGTCAAGGAATGCTATGGATTGCCAGCAACTGTCAGATGCTGGAAAAAGGCAAGGAAGTATCTTCCCCTAGAATCATCAGAGAGAACATGAGCCTGCCAACACCTTTATTAGACTTCTAATCTCCAGAATTGCAAATAAATACATTTCTGTTGTTTTAAATCATCCATTTTGTGGTAACTTTTTTACAGCAGCCTTAGAAAGCTAATACACCTAAAATCTTACATTAAGAACTTTCCTCATTGTCTTTATTTATCCTAAAATACATACCATATTTTGTTCAATGCATTTGTGATGGTTTTGTCTTCAAGCTTCTTCTAGTCTCCACTTGTCTATTTCAGTAGCGCTACCACATGTATATTTATGTTATTAAATAAATTGGAATTTTTAAAACTAGATTTTCAAAACAGATTAGTTGGTCAGAGAAAATACATCTACAATTTCACTATATATTAATAAATACTCCTAAATAAAAATGTCATCATTCATTTTGTGTATATACAAGTGATACATCAGAGTCCCGATTTTCCCACAAATATCTATAGGGCATGTCAAGCTTCTGAATTTTTGATAGCTAGAAAATTGCATCCTTGTTGATTGTGGATATGTGTTTTCTTATCATGAGTGTTATTGAACATTTTCTCCATAGACACAATAATTTGCATTGATTTACCTGACAACGAATGGTTTATAAATTCCAAAGATTTTTTAATGACAGTGTTTCTTTCCTAAATTTTTAGTAGTTCTTTATATGTTCAGATATTAGCGATGTGCATATGATACAATTCAATTATTTTTTGTTTTCTATTGTGTTGTTTGTATTTTGTGTTTTGATTTTTGTTTTTTTTAATTTTAAGTTCAAGTGATACATGTGCAGGTTTATTACATGGTTATATTGTGTGATACTGAGGTTTGGACTTTTAATGATTCTGTAGCCCAATGAGTGAGTGAACATAGTACCTGATTGGTAGTTTTTCAACCCTGTTTCCCTGCTCTCCCTCCCCTCTTCTTAAATCCCCAATGTCTAATGTTCCCATCTTTGTGTCTATGTGTACCAATGATTAGCTCCCACTTATAACTGGGACCATGCATTATTTGGTTTTATGTTTCTGCATTAATTCACTTCAGATGAGGACCTCCAGCTGCATCTGTGTAACTGCAAAACATGGCTTCATACTCTTATGACTGTGTAATATTCCTGTGTGTATATGTACCACATTTTCTTTATTCAATCCACCATCGATAGATATCTAGGTTGATTCCATGTCTGCTATTTTGAATAGTGCTACGGTAATCACACGGGTGCAGGTGTTTGGTTTTTGTGGGGGTGCATTTGATAGAACAATTTACTTTCCTTTGGGCATATACAAAGTAATGGGATTGGTGGACAAAATGATAATTCTATTTTTAGTTACTTGAGAAATTTTCAAACTGCTTTCCACAGGGACTGAGCTAATTTACATTCCCACCAGCAGTATATAAGCATTCACTTTCTTCTACTCCTGGTCAAAAGCTGTTTTTTTAAATTTTATTTATTATTATTTTTTCACTTTCTAATAGTAGCCATTCTGAGTGGTATGATATAATCTCTCATTGTGGTTTCGATTTGCATTTCTCTGATTATTATTGAAGTTGAGCATTTTTCCATATTTGTTGGTCCCTTGCGTAGTTTCTTTAGAAAAGTGTCTCTTCATGTTCTTTGACCACTTTTAAATGAGTTTGCTTGTTTTTACTTGTTAATTTATCTTCATTATAGATTTTAGATATTAGATCTTTTTTTAGATATATAGTGTGAAAGTATTTTCTCCCATTCTATAGGTCATCTGTTTACCCCATCGATAGTTTCTCTTGCTGTGCAGAAGCTCTTTAGTTTCATTAAGTCCCAACTATCAATTTTTGTTTTTGTTGCATTTGAGTTTGAAGACTTAGTTATAAATACTTTGCCTAGACCAATGTTCTGAAGTGTGTGTCTTAGGTTTCCTTCTAGAATTTTGATAGTTTGAGGTTTTACATTTAAGTCTTTATGTTGAATTAATAGTTACATAGAATGAGAGGAAAGAGTCAAGTTTCATTCTTCTGAATATGGGTAGTAAGTTTTTCTGGCACCATTTATTGAATGGGCTATCTTTTCTTCATTGTTTGTTTTTGTTGAATTTGTCAAAGTTGGTTGTATGTGTGTGGCTTTATAATGGCTTCTCTATTATGTTCCATTGGTCTATGTGTCTGTTTTTGAATAAGTACTATTTTGTTTTTGTTACTGTAACTTTGTAGTTTAAAGTCAGGTAATGCGAGGTGTCTGGCTTTGGCTCTTTTTGCTTAGGATTTCTTTGGCTGTAGGGCCCTTTTTTGGTTACATTTGAATTTTAGATTAGATTTTCCTAATTCTGTGAAAAATAATGTTGATAATTTGATAGGAATTTTGTTAAATCTGGTAGCTTTTTGGGGGTAGTATGAACATTTTAATGATATTAATTCTTTCAATCCATAAGCGTGGAATGTTTTCCATTTGTTTGTGTCATCTCTGATTTCTGTCATCAGTGTTTTGTAATTCTTCTTGTAGAAATCATTCAGCTTTTTGGTTAGTTTTATTTCTATGTATTTTTTATGGCTATTTGAAATAGGATTTCATCCTTGGCTCTCAGCTTGAACTTTATTGATGTATGGAAACGCTACTGATTTTTTCACATCAACTTTGTATCTTGTAACTTTACTGAAGACATGTATAAATTCTCAGAACCTTTTGGCAGGGCTTTTGTGGTTTTCTGAGTATGGAGTCATACCATCAATGAAGAAATGTATTTTGACTAATTATTTTTCTATTAGAAGAACTTTTATTTCTTTCTTCTGCCTGATCACTCTGGCTAGGTCTTCCAGTACTGTGATGAATATGAGTGGTGAGAGTGGACATCATTGACTTGTTCAAGTTGTTAATAGAAATGTTTCCAACTTTTGCCCACTTAGTATGCTATTGGCTGTGAGTTTGTCATAGATTTTACTTATTGTTTTGAGATATGTTCTTTCAATTCTTAGTTTGTTGGGGGTTTTTATCATGAAGGAACAGTGGATTTCATCAATTGCTTTATTGTTTATCAAGATGATCATATGGTTTTTGTTTTTAATTTTGTTAATATAGTGAATCACATTTATTGATTTGCCATATGTTGATCCAATTTTGCACCCCAGAAATAAAGTTCACTTGATTTTGGTGGATTATATTTTTGATGTTCGCTTGGGCTCAGTTTGCTAATATTTTGCTGAGGATTTTTGCATCTATGTTCATCAGGGATATTATCTGTAGTATTTTTTGTTCTGTCCTTGCCAGATTTTGTATCAAGATGATACTGGTTTTCTAGAATGAGTCAAGGGGGAATCCCCTCCTCCATGGTTTCTTTGGAATAGTTTCACTAACATTGGGACCAGCTCTTCTTTATACACTTGGTAGAATTCCCTGAGAATCTATCTGGTCCAGGACATTTTTTATTTGGTAGGACTGTTTAAGGCTGATGTAATTTTGTAAGTCGTTATTGATCTGCTATGTGTTTATATTTTTCCTTCTTCAATCTTGGAAGGTCGTGTTATCAGAAATTTATTAATTTCCTCTGGAGTGTCTAACTTTTGTGCATAAAGATTGTTTATTTTAACCCCTGAGCTTCTTTTGTATTTCTGAGGGATCAGTTGTAATATCACTTTTGTCATTTCTGATTGTATTTATTTGGATTGCCTCTTTCTTTTGCATTGTTAATCTAGCTAGCATTCTATCATTCTTATTTAACCTTTCAAGGAACAACTTTCTTTTCCTTTGATATGTTGTCTCTTTTGATGTGAATTTTATTTGGTCTGCTCTGATTTTAATTATTTATTTTTTTCTCTAGGTTTGCATTTAGTTCACTCTTGTTTTTCTAGTTCCTTTAGGTTTGACATCACATTATTAACTTGATATCTTCCTATCTTTTCGGGATAGGTGTTTAATGCTGCAAACATTCCTCTTACATCACTTTTGCTACATTCCAGAGATTTATTATGTTGTGTTATTTTCACATTTTTAAAGAAGTTTTGACTTGTTCCTTAATTTCACTGTTTTCCTGAAAATTGTTAAGGAGCAAGTCATTTAGTTTACACACATTTGTGTAGTTTTGAGAGTTTCCCTTGGTATTCATTGCTATTTTTATTCCACTATGGTCTGAGAAGGGACTTGGTATAATTTCAATTAAAAAAAATGTGTTCAGACTTGCTTTATGCATGTGGTGTATTTTAGAGTATGTTCAGTCTGTAGACAAGAAGAATGTATATTTTTCAGATGTTGAGTGGAGTATTCTGTAGCTGTCTATTATGTCCAGTTGGTAAAATATTGAATTTAAGTCCAGAATTTCTTTGTTAGTTTTCTCCCATAATGATCTGTCTAATGCTATCAATAGAGTGTTGAAGTCCATTATTATTTTGTTTCAAAATCTTTTCTTAAATCTAGAAGTAATTGTTTTATAAATCTAGTTGCTCCAATGTTGAGGGAATATATACGTAGGATAGTTGAGTCTTCATGTTAAATGGAACTTTTAATCATTATGAAATGACTTTGTTGTTGTTGTTGTTGTTTACTGTTGCTGGCTTGAAGTCCGTTTTATCTGACACTATCTGACAGAAGAATAGTGACCCCTTCCTTTTGTGTGTGTTTTTTGTTTCTGTGATAGATTTTTTTTTTTTGGGGGGGGGGATGGAGTTTTCTCTTGTTACCCAGGCTAGAGTGCAATGGTCCAGTTTCAGGTCACTGTAACCTCTGCTCCCCGGGTTCAAGTGATTCTAGTGCCTCAGGCTCCTGAGTAGCTGGAGTTACAGGTACCTGCCACCACACCTGGCTAAGATGTTTTTAGTAGAGTTGGGGTTTCATCATGTTAACCAGACTGGCCTCAAACTCCTGACCTCCAGTGATCCACCCACTTCAACCTCCCAAAGTGCCGGGATTACAGGCATGAGCCACCACACCCAGCCAATAGATCATTTTTCATCACTTTACTTTGACCCTATGGGCATCATCACATGTGAGATGAGTCTTTTGAAAACAGCATAAGATTAAATTTGTTTTTTAATCCAATATTCCACTTTTTGATTTTAAGTGGTGCCTTTAGACTGTTTGCTTTCAAGGTTAAAAATGATGTGAAGTTTTATTCTTGTGTAGTTTTGTTAGCCTGTTGCTTGCAGTCTTGATTGTTCCGTTGCTTTATAGAGTCTATGGGGTATGTACTTACGTGTTTTTTGCTGTTGCTGATGTTGTAGCCAGTAACATATTTTTTAATTTCCAAATCTAGAAACCCCTTAAATGTGTCTTGTAAGGCCAGTCTTGTGGCACTGAATCCCACAAGCAATTGCTTGTCTAGAAAAGATTTTATTTCACCTTTGCTTATGCTTGTTTGTTGGTTTATAAAATTCTTGGATGGATTTTTTTTTTTTTTTTAAGGATGCTAAAAACAAGCCCACAGTATCTATTGGCTTGTAAGACTTCTTCAGATAAATTGCTGTTAGTCTGATGGGATTTCCTTAATAGGTAGTATGACACTTTTCTCTAGCTACCTTTAATTTTTGTGTGTGTGTGTGTTGACCTTGGATAGTCTGATAACTATGTAACTCAGAGATGATCATCCTGTATAGTATCTTTCAAAGTTATCTGAATTTCTTGTATCTGTATGTAAACCTCTCTAGTGAGATTGGGAACATTTTCATGAATTGTATCTTCAAATATATTTTCCAAGTTACCTACTTTCTCTTCTCTCTCAGAAAAAACAATGGGTTTTAGGTCTGATCACTTTAGATAATCCCACCTTTTTTGGAGGTCTTGTTCATTTTTTAAAAAATCTTTTTTTCTTCATTTTTGTCTGACTAGGTTGATTCAAAGTACCTATCTTCAGGTTTCAAATTCTTTACTCAGCTTAATCTAGTCTGTTGTTAAGACTTTTAACTGTGTTTTGAAATTCTTATAGTTTTTTTTTTTTTTTTTAATTTCAGAAGTTCAGTTTTCTTCTTTTTAAATGTGGCTATCTTGGCTTTCAAGTCTTGGAAAATTTTTCTGGCTTCCCTTGGATTGACTTCCAATCTTTTCTTGGATCTTTATGAGTTTCTTTGCCTTCCAGATTCTGAGTTCTATATCTGCCATTTTATATTTCAATCTGGTAAGATTTATTGGTAGGGAGCTAGTGTGATCTTTGAGAGCAACAAAATACTCTGGCTTTTTGTATTGCTAGTATTCTTGAGTTATTTCCTTTTCATCTGAGGAAGCTGACACTGCCTTTTTCTTTTTGAAATTGCTGTCATTTGGATGAAGCGTTTTGAATTTTTATTCTTTTTTTCCTTTATATGTTGATTGTGATATATGTTGTGTGGAATTTATTAGCTTTGTTTCTGGGTGCTTTCAGGGAGCCAAAGCTCTGAACAGTTTCCTTAATTGTAGATAGGTTCCTGTTATAGATTTCACAGGCATTTTATGTTGTATCAAATTATTTTTGTTTGGTGGTGTAATTCAGACTGCAGTCTGGTAGATGGTGCTTAGAGTAAGGATCAACACACAGGTTCTTACTCACCCATGCTTGCACCTTTTATATTTCAGTCCATCTGCAACAATGCTCTGGGGAGGAGACAAAAGAGGACAAAGGAAGACTCCCTCTCCAAGTTCATTTCTGGGCTTTGATGGTATTCCCTTCATTGCAGGCACTATGCTAGTGTTTCCTTTCCCCCAAAGGGGGCTGTAGCAGGCTGCATTTCCCTCTGTTGCAGGGGTGGTACATATTAAGGGTTAGGTCACCAGGAGACTTCTGACTCCCCAGGAATCTACCAGTCCCTTGTGCTTGCCAAAGTCAGAGTGAGTTTTGGGGTATGTTTGCCTGTGGCCTCGTGATGCAGTGGCTCTAGGGCAGGGGATCCCAGGGCTGGGCATAGGTGCTGTGGATGTTCAACCAGTATGACACCCATAGCCCAGTGTTTTCAGCCCACAGACACATGTGGGGACTGCCCAGCTCACACAATCTGAACCTAGGGGCTCTACTTCCAGTGTCTGCCCCAGGAAAATTCCCAGTAAGTTAGGCTTGTCCCAGACCATCTGTGCCCAGATTTCTGAGCCATTCCAGACATTCTGAAATGTGACCTCCCAGGGAGAAAAGCCACAGCTATCAAACCCCATCCTTTCCAGTCTGGTCTTACAAAAGAAGTGCTGCCCATCTCCCATGCTGGCACACAGACCTGTGCCACACTTTTCTCTGTGTTCTGACAGTGGGGTTTCTTCCCCTACTTGAGCTCAAGTCATAAATCTTTGCTTGATAACCCAAGCTGGTGTGCTTGAGTACTGGGGAGTTGAGACTTGGCCCACAGTTTTGTCCTCTGTCCTCTTAAAGTCAAGTGCCATCCATAATGGGGGGATGAACTACTCTTAGGCTGCCAATAAAACATCCAGGTGGGATAGCATAGGCTGTGCTCTAAGCACCCACCTACAAGAGCAACCAAGTAGGCGGTCTCGAGTGGAGCTGGCAGGCAAAGAGGTGCACAGATCAGAAGTACCTCAGTCCCATAGCGATGGTGGCCCTGCTTTCTCTTAGCTTGGCAGGGAGCAGAAGCTGCGCCCACTCAGTGAAAGATGGAGTCTTTGATTATGGGCGTCTATTGCATGGGTGTCTATTGAAGCTAAACAGTGAAGCCTTCTAGGGTGTGCATAGGTTCAAGCTTGCTTCTACTTGTTCTCCAGGTGGCTCCTTCTGCCAGTCCAAAGGACTATGGCTGTCTTGATAATTCCTGTCACTAGGATCTCAGAGCTCCACAGTGGGAATGTAGTGTCCTAGGGTTTTTTCACTCTAGGTCCAGTCTGGGTCCAGGGACCAGTCCTGGCACCCAACGACTGCATGCAGGCTTCCCAGCTTCATCCTTGTTAAACCGCAGTGCCTGTCACCTCTCTATTGATTTTTTATTTTTTCCTCTTTAAAGATCTGTTTAAAATGTAATGGTTTACTGGATATTTTGACTCCTCTCTGTGGAAGAGGCATTTCCCAGCTGTGTCTAGTTGGCTATCTTTCCACCTCTTCAATTTTGTCTGAGATTTGCCAAGGGCAAACCAGTATCTTTAATGCAGCAATACTAGCTGTTTTCATATAAGAAAATGTATAATAATAGGTAATATTTTGCTATATAATATTAAAATGTATTTTAAATCTTCAAAATTGAAAATTGTATGTTCAATTTAATACACTTATTTGATATGAGCACCTTTCTAATATAAATCTTTAGAAAACCATTTATCTTTGAAATAAATTTTGAAAATTCTTAGCTAGAGGGTTTTTTAATTGCTTTTTATTTTCTCTGTTTTCATATATATATATATATATAGTCTTTTTAATGAGCAGAAAATGAGAAAATCAGTAGCTTTATATTAGATTTCTATGTCTGCTTTAACAAATCACCATTCATTTCATAGCTTAAATCAAAACAAATTTATTATCTTGCATTCCTTAAATAAAAAAAATATATTATCTTGCATTACTATGGCATAGAAGTACAACAGAAGTCTTGCTGGCCTAAAGGCAAATTTGGGGCATTCCTTTCTGGAGGCTTCTGGGGAAAATCTATGCTCCTGCTTTTTCCAGCTTCTAAATGTTTCCAATATTCCTTGGCATGTGGCCCTTTTACTCCATCTTTAAAACCAGCTGTGTTGCATCTCTCTGACCATAGTTCATAATCACATCTACCACTGATCAGAGTTGGGAAAGTTTCTTTACTCACAAGAACTTATGTGATTATTTTGAGCCCATATAGAAAATCCAGAATTATCTCTTCATCTACAAAGTCCTTTTTGCCATATGAGGTAACATATTTACAGGTTCCAGGGACAAGTGTGTAAACATTGTGGATGGAGCTGGGGGCATCAGGAATTATTCTCCATATCGTAACATTTCATTGTATGTACATGTATTTTAGGTTTACTAAACAAGACAAAATTTTATCTTCATACTTAATGTATTTATGTAATTTAATTTTTAAGTTATGTATATCCTCCAATATTATTTTTGGAATAAAAGGGGGGATTCTAAACATAAGTAAATTGTCTATGTAACTAAATCATCAACATTTTCTCTAACGTATAAATTTATTTTTTCACCAGATACCTACATAGCAGGAATATTTCTTATCTCATTATTGTTTTTTATTTTAAAATATCTTTACATTTGTAGTATGCAATATATTTAATTATATTACACATTCATATACATTAATTGTAATGTACATTTTGAGCATAATTGTTTTAAGTGCTATGGTATTGTAATCCCTTCTCAACACAACTGATTTAAATCTGATTTAATGGATGATTTCAAAGTTTTAATGGCAATTGCTTTTTCTTAAACTAGGTACAACAAAATACACTTAGAAATTCACGTTGAAGTTAATTTATTTTCCATTTAATTTACAACTGCATGAGTCATAAATTATGTACCACTGAGACTTAATTTCTTGTAATGCTCACAACACAGGAGTCTAATTACAAATGAAGAATTAAAGTTATAAATATTTAAATTATTAAGGTTTTGCCACTGTTAGAAATCTGGAGTTGGAAATTTTATTTTATTTGTTTTACTGTTATTTGATCTGTTATTTCTAACCTTTGGTTATTTTTTATTTGACTTTCACGTCCAGGATTGCATATTTTAAAAAATTGTGGAAGTTTTGGGGTGGTTGACAATATGAATATAGAATATATATACACATATGTGTATATATACACACATGTTTATATACACATTGTTTCTACAACTTTACTGTTGTGAATAGTGCTACAATGACTACAGTCAATAATTCTGTATTATATACTGAAAACTTTGAGAGGTTTCAGTGCTGTAACCACACACACACACACAAAACCTGACAACTATATATGATCATGAATATGATAATTAGCTTGAGAGTGTTGTACACCTTAAATACATACAATTTTTATTTTAAAAATAATAAAAAATAAGGGAGCTTGGCCTTGTACAATTAAAAACAGTAACAATGACAATAAAACCATAACAACAACAGTTTTGTGAGAAACTACAAGAGCAATTTGAATTCTGTTATTATCACTCTAATGTATGTAATTAACCTGGAGGTGGGGAAGTAGGTTTGAGCTTTCGTCAGATGCCTTCTGCAGGTGGCAATGAGTTTTTGGTTTAAAATATTTAATATCTTTCCTTCTCTCACCTACGTTCTTTCATTATCAAAAGGATTGGCATTCAATATGTCAAAGTGCATAGGTAATATTACAGTCACAGAAGTCCCTTCCAGTGTTGAGAACTGATGAAAATATGTGACACTCAATGTGTTTGCCTTTAGATTTTATTTCTTCAATATCTAGTCCTCAAAATATCCAGGGCAGATGGATGACTATGAGACTGAATGTATTTTTCAAATGTGGTTTCTTCCAAGAAAAATTAAACTGTCCGATAATTATCTTTGATGTAATAGTAAGCAAGACAGTGTTGTTCAGTAGCATCTTCATGTTCTGCTCAGTGGCTCATCTCTTTCCTCTTGAGAATCACTTTAAGTGAAACAGAATAAGCCCTGCCCTTCTATGCTTCTCCATTAGCCTCTTTCTGAAGGAAGGGCTAATGCCACCACTAAAATAGGCACCAAGACCAAAGTAACAAAATGCCTTCTTATAATAACATACAAATTGTCAATAGTATATGCTGTCTAAAGTGAATTTGTAAAAGCAGATATACTAAAAATAAAGCTGTTAGCTATATTTAAGAAAAATAACTTATTAGTAATGTTATATAAGAATCTAATATTAAAATAAAAAGTAGATATTCATTGTGAAAAATACTACATAAAACTAAGAAATAATTAGATGTGATAATAACACCATGAATAATAATGTTGAATAAAGCAGAATAAAGTTGAGTAAGGCAGAGTAAGAAAAAAATATATTTTCTGTGAATAAATTATTAAATTAAATTATGAAGGGATTCACAGAAAATATATTTTTATAAGTATTAAGCAAAGAGCAAGGAAAAGGAAAGATTCTAATATCAGAATATTGAAAGTCTTAAGCAGTTATCAATAGTTTTTCAATGGTGAACAAATAATTTTAAATTGAATGAGTCAGAATAGAGGAATGTCATTTACGAATGAAGGTCCAATTGAGAGATAAGGAAAACGATGTCCTGAACATGTTACAAATTTAAGACCTCAGTTTTAATAATTTTAAATTATTTCAGGGAGAAATAAATGATCATCTAAAAATATTGTCTGAGTAGATTAAGAAAGAGGGGTAAAGAAAAAGATGGTGAAATAAATTTAGCCTTAAAAGACAATGATTTGCAATTAAAATTCTATATTTTACCATCTTAAATTTTTGTATTTTAAATATTTTCAGACATGTGCAATGACTTATGTACTATGAAAAACTCTACATCGTAACATTTTAAGTAAGTTATAAAATAGGAAGAGAAATAATACAGGAAGATTCCATGAGAGATGTGGGAAATTATAGAAAATTCAGATTTTAACTTTAAAAAATGAAATAATTCAATAAGATAATCCATAGGCCAAAAGAAAATGTGGCATTACAGATACAGAACAAAATTAATATATTTTCAAGTAGAGATCCACATTTTATGAGGTCTGAAGCATATGTAACTTTTATATCTCCTTTTAAGGAAGAAAACATTTAAATACAAATTAGAAAAGCACTTATTTTAAGAGAAGAGAAATTAAAACAAATCACAAATTTGAAAAAGTTGAAAAATATCATAATTCAGCTTACATTTTGACTTCATCTGAGACACTACCAACATGTTTGAAGTTTAGTATTACCAGTAGTTTATTTAAAATTATAAATATTCTAAAATGTTTATATACATAAATATTTATATGTATATCTGTGCATGTGTGTGTGCGTGTCAACAAATGCATTTTAAGATTTCCTTATAGTATATCTGCCTATATATTCGTGTCACCAAATTATCCCCACATTATATGCATTTGCTTATTAATGGATATATGTAGGAATTTTTATCACTGAACACTTTAATCTTCAGGAAATTTTTTTTGTGTCAGCAGTGACTTATATGGCACTTAATTTGTAATTGGAAGTCCTCCTTAAAACAAGTTGTGTCAGATACGGTAAGTTGTGATATGATACATTGAGATGCAAAAACATGAGACTTCACACACAGACATACTACTGTGCATAGCACCTGAACACTCCAAAAAATTAAACATTCTGCTTTCCTTGATTTTTGTCATAAAGTATAAATAGGTGTATTTAGATTGTTTGCACTGCATTACCAAGTGTATTTCTGACAAAGGGAACTTCAATTTTGAAAAGATATAAAAGAGAACCATATGCTTTTCCAGCAATTTTATACATCCAATGATAAGGGAAAAATTCCATCCACTGTTTTCTTACTCTGTGCATTTCAAATTACTCAGAGCTGATGACATAGGTCACAGAAATAGCAACACATCCCACTCATGCCTATCACGATGCCAAATGAGAATGCACAGTGGGAAGACAGTACCATAAGAGGATGACCAGTAATAACTGAATGATACTTATATTTAATTGTGGTCAACATAAATCTTTCTATTAAACTCAAACTAAATATAATAGCCACAGAATTGGATAATCCTCAATGGAAAATGCATATATGGATATGCCATGAGGTATTCTATATTAGCAGCAATGGACAAGATGAAAATACAAACACATTACACATAGATATAATACATATATAAAAAGAGTACATATTAACAAAAGTGTAGCTGTCAACATGTTACAATAATTATGCATGTGGGAAAAATAAATAGAAATGGAAAAGGCAAGTTAAAATGAATTGATATGAAATAAACTAGAAAAGGATAGTAACAAAAAGTTCAGTGACATGAAGCCTATTTTTTAAAACACATTTAAGAACCGAAAAAGTAAATGTCCATTAAAAAATAAATACATATATAGGCAGCTAAAGATTCTATCAAAATATAAAAAGTGACGTCAGTATTCCCTTTTTCCTTTCTTTTGGGATTAGAGAAAAGATTTTTCAGCTTCTGCCTTCAAAAATCATTATCACATCTTGAACACATTCATTCAAACCTGTAAAAATCCAATAATTATAATTCAAATTGATTTCAAATTATCCTCAATAGTTTATCATGCATCCATGAGCATTTAAGAAAATCTTCTCCTCCAACAGAAAAATTTTCCCTTGAATTTAATTATATTTTTGTGGTAACAAATAGTAATATTTAGTACATTACATGGAATATATTTTAAAAAGAAACTATAAAATATCACTTTGTAGTTTTTGCTTCCTAAAAATTTTCAGCAAATGAATGGTCCTCTGTAATAATATTTTATAGATGCCATTTTGTGAGTGTACATTTTATACTAATTTTGAAAATAAGAATAAAATGGTATGTATCTGATAGTTTTGAATTCTGATTTGATATGATTTATGTACTAAGCAGGCATGAATGTTTTGAAATGCAATCTGCAATATATAGGAAACATTTATGTGACATTTTGATCTGAGGTAACCTTTTTAATTAATTTTCTCTTGATTTTAATATGTTCAAAAATTAGAAAAATATGTGAAATGTAAATCAAAGTATTTTTACCCACACTTTGTTAAACACATTAAAAATTTTACTATAAGTAGATAGGGTAAAACTAATCTACAATTTATAGTCTAAATGACAGATTTATACATAAATTTGTTATAACTTGGAGTTGAAAAATTTAGAAATATTATTTGAGAGTCTCATAAAATTTTACCAAATTTTTAAAAGAAGTTTCTGAGAGCTGCAGCGAAATTATGCCCAACACCCATTAAAAATGTACACAAATATATCTCATCATATCAAATTTGAAAGTGCAAGTACAAATGTATATCAATTTAAGCGACAAATTAGGCATGTTTCTTTACACCTCTTTATATGTTCCACAAAATCAATGTACTACTGAAAAATAATAAATTCCATTTTCACATTTTAACAATAATTTTAATGGTAAAATGCATATATGCTAAAATGCTATATGCTAAAACTCAATATGACTTTTTGGAATTACTGGCCAAATATCAAAAGTCACTTAAAATATTATTACAAGTTACATTAAATAAATTAGAATTGTTACATATAAAGTATAACTTTTTATAATCTGTTTTAGTCAAGGTTCTTCAGAGAGACAGAACCAGTAGGATGTACAGGGAAACATGAAACAAATTCATTAGGGGAATTGTCTCACTTGATTATGGTCACTGAGAAGTTTCATGATACGCCATCTGCAAATTGGAAAATCAGTAGCTCAGTCCAAGTCCAAATGCCTGAAAGCGTGGGCGACCCATAGTGTGAATCCCAAAGTCCAAAGGCTGGAGAACCTGGAGTGTGACATCCATGGGCAGCAGAAAAAGAGCTTTGAGCTCCAGAAGAGTGAGCAAATTCACCCTTCAGCAGAAGAGGGACAGGCTCAGTGCCTATTGAAGCATAGAGAATAAATCATGCTTTCTCAGATGATTTGACACCCCCAAAGCAATCATAATAAATCTACCTGGACACTCACGTGTATGTCCTTAAATACTACCTAATCTCCAAATGAAGACAATAACAAGGTCACGGTTTCACCTAGCATAATACAACTATCCTGTGTCCACCGGAAACACACGAATCTGTTTCTCAGTAGAGGAGGTAAGATCCTTGAGTGATGTTTACTCCTTTCCTGATAGTCCACAGCTTAAATACCATGAGGAAAAATTAACAATAAAAATGGTCCCTTACTTGCCATGGTTCAAGTTATAATTTTTTAAAATTTAGGTTGTGAGAAAGTTGTATGCATCCAATAGAAACCGAACCTTGATTTTTGCATGTTGATCTTTTCCCAGGCTATCAACATAGTACAATACTCTCTCAGAATGCTGGGCAGCTGCTGTGAACCACAGCTCCCAATAAGTCCTATTACCATTAGAGTAAACAACCAATACTCTACAGTGTATTATAAATGCATTTTGACTTATAGTATTTTCGCTTACAATGGGGTTATCAGAACATAACTGCCTTGTTAGTTGAGTATCCATACTTAAGTAGTAATATAAGCCCAGTGTATCTGAAAACATCAGTACAAGACAAAAGAGGGCAAGATATTTGCTTAATATATGCATATATTTACATAAATGCATTTGTGACAGAATAGGAAAGAACAGATGGTGCTCAAAGCCTTCTTTTCTGCAACTGGACACAGTACCTTACCTGGTATTTAAAACTGCATACATTGTTTTACTTTCCACTCTGTATTCTCTTGGATGGCAGCAATCATCACCTCAACTAATCATGGTTCTTTACTAGGTAGAGTAACTGAAAACTTCCTTCCTGAGCATGAGCCATTTGTAGTCCTGGCTGGATGACAATGTTATAATTTTCATTATAGGGCATGGTAATATCAAGAGACACCCTAAGGGATCTCTTGTATTCCAGATATAATCTTTCTTGCCTTCATTATGAAGTAGCAATCCGAGATCCACTTGATATTCTAGATCAATCAATACAGCAAACACCATCACTTCCCCCTCAGCCTGCTGACTCAGAGGCATGTGAAGCCCCAAGTGGCCAGGTGGCAGTCACAATCTAGAGTTTAATGGAGTCATTGTTGTGTCTCCTAGTGCAAGCACTTCTCCCTCTGAAACTAAAACCTCTAGGCCAGCTCAGAAAATGAAGTTGTAGGAAAAGGAATCTAACATTTTGCTAGGAGGTCACTAGGGATAATGGTGAATTGTATCACTCTCATTTCCAACCCTTAATTCCTGGAACATTAAATTATGGCAATGAAAAAAAAAAAAAAAAAAAACAGTATGCTGTCTCAGAGCATCTATAGCATTCTGGTAAATCTTGCAGCAGCTTGCAAAGTTTTGTCACCTATCTGACACTGTAACTGAGCCTACCAAAGGCCATTCCCACTTTCTATCAAGCTAACTGCTTCAGGATGGTAGGAGAACTTAGTAAGACCAGTGAATTTCATGAGCATGAGCCCATTGCTGACTTGTTTGGCTGTGAAGTAAGTTTCTTGATCAGAAGCAGTGTCCTGTTGGATACGATGATAGTGGATAAGTTGTCCTATAAGTCTATGGATGGTAGTTTTGGCAGAAGCATTGTGTGCAAGGAAAGCAAATCCATGTCCAGAGTAAATGTGTATCCCAGCAAGAACAAAACCTGGCCCATTCCACAATAGAAATGTTCAATGTTATCAGCCTGCCACCAGGTAGCTAGCTGATTACCCCCAATGAATGGTGATATATCAAGGACTTAATGTTGATTTCTACAGTTGGCAGATCGGGCACTCAGTGCAAGTCAGTCTTGGTAAGTGAAAATTCATGTGACTGAACCCTTGAATGACCCCATCCCTGCCAACCATGTCCACTTTTTTTGTGAGCTCATTGGGTGATACAAGTGGCTTGAAAAGAGGCTGATTGGTATTTACAGAATAAGTCATTCTACTTACCTCATTGTTAAAGTCCTCCTCTACTGAGATCATTTTTTTCGGTGAACATTCACATGGGACACAAATATTTTTATGTCTTTGCCCACTGATGGAAATCTATCCACGTTCGTCTTCCCTCAATATTTTTCTCCTCAGTTTTCCAATCATGTTATTTCCAAATCCCTCTCCATCCATCCAAACCATAGCCTATAAATTGGTATATAATTGAATGCCTGGTTATTTCTTATTCCAAGCAAAGTGACATCCAGGTTCACTGGATTCACTGCCAGCCACTGAGAAGATGCTTCTTCACCAATGTCTTTCAAAGATGTCCCAGAAAAGGGTTGTAGTGCCACTGTTGTTCACTTTCAGGTGGTGCCTGCATATTGTGCAGCACAGGTGTAAACTAGCCCTGAGTCTTCTAGTCATCTCTCCATTTATCATAGGGTATTACTTGAGAGGTTAAAGGTACAGGCTGGGAGAGAGAAGGGAATGCAGCAGGAAGAGGAATCATGGCATTTGGCCCACTTCTTCAAGTAACTTATTTCAGGACATGCTCACATATATGCTGGTCTATTTGCTGATGGAGTACTGCTGTGTATGCCAATTTGTGGCTTGGTGGTTCAGATAATTATAGTAGGTGCCAGTCTACGATAGGCAGGTCAGATGTCATGGTAATGTGGTGCCCCATGGTCAGGTGTTTGTTTTCTACTAAGGCCCGATAGCAGGCCAAGAACTATTTCTCAAGAGGAAAGTAGTTATTTGCAGATAGTGTCAGAGCCTTGATCCCAAAACCTAAAGGATTGTGCTATGATTCACCTACAGGGGCCTCCTAAAGATTCCAACAACATCCTTATCGGCCTTTGAAACTTCAAGCACATTTGGAGCTGTTACATCACATGGCCCAAGTGGCAGAGCAGCTTGTACAGCAGGTGGGACCTGTTGGAGAGCCTTCCACTATATTGGACCCCACCTAAAATTCTCAGTTTTTGGGTCAATTGGTAAATGGGTCAAAGTCATACACCCAAATGAGGAACATGTTGCCTCCAAAATCCAAGTAGGCTCACTAGGCATTGTACTTCTTTCTTGGTTGTAGGAGGGTCTAGATGTAACAATTCATTCTTTACCTTGGAAGAGTTATCTCAATATGCCCTACACCAGTGGACCCCTAGAAATTTCACTGAGGTAGAAGGACTCTGAATTTTAGAAGAATTATTTTCCACCCTCTGACACATAAATGTCTTACCAGTAAGTCCTGGGTCATTTCAAACTATTACTCACTAAGTATAGTCAACATAATGTCTTCAATATAAGAGACCAAACTAATGTGAAACATTGTGGAAAGGAAAAGTGATCAATACCCACATGAACTAACTTATAACACAATGCTGGAGAGTTGATACGCCCCTGAGGTAGAATTTTGAAAGTGTATTGCTGGTCTTTCTAGGTGAAAGCAAACTGCTTCTGGTGGGCCTTATTGACAGGTGTGGAGAAAAATGCATTTGCTGATTAATAGCTGTATACCAGGTACCAGGAAATGTGTTTATTTGCTCAAGCAATGAAACCACACCTGGTACAACATTTGTGATTAGAGTTGCCATGGTTAAAGTTACAGTAACTCACTGTCGTTCTCCAATATCCATCTATTTTCTGTTCAGACCAAATAGGAGAACTAAATAGGTATATGGTAGGAATCATCACCTTGCATCTTTCACATCTATGATGGTGGCATTCGTTTCTGAAATTCCTCCAAAAATATGGTATTGCTTTTAATTTACCAATTTGTTATTGTCCTAGGGAGAGACATCTCTACTCGCTTCCATTTGACATTTTCCACCATAAAGGACCTCATTCACAGGTGAGGGAAACCATGTGAGGATTATGCCAGCTGCTAAGTATGTCTATTTCAATTATGAATCTGGAACTGAGAAAATAATCACAGAATGGGTTCAAAGACCTACTGCACCCACTGTGAGTTGGACTTGAGGTAAAACTTTATTGATCACCTGACCTCCATCAGCCCCCTATTCTGACTGTAGGGCCACAGTGATGTTTTAAGTCTCCTGGAATCATTGTCAACTTAAAGCCAGTGTGAAGTATTCCCTAAAAGCAGGCTTAATCTTCTCCAATGCACAGGTCTCTGGTAAAAGAGACCTGTGCATATTATCAGGAAAATTTTAAAAATAGTATTAAAACAAAATTCCTGAATGAGATTCCTATCTATAAAACATTACAGTCAATGGAATGAAGAAAGAAATAGAAATGAAGTTACCAAATACAATTATTCAATCTTTGCTATTTTTATTTTTTGATGAGTTTAAAGAAGAAAAGAAAACTGTCGTGGAATTAAGAAAAGTTTAAAGATTTGTTAAATATTTGTTTTATGAGAGGTGAAAGACCAGAGTCCCTTTGGGGAAAGCTGGGAGCAAGGTAAACATTGTAAATTTTGAGTAGGATACTAGTGTCCTAAGTTACTACTCTTGTTTTAAATCTGTACGTCTTAAAATCTGATAGTCATTTGTATTCAATAATCCTTGGATTTTACCCTATAAATAGACTCACAGTATGTGAGTCTGTGTGTGTTTGTGTGTGTATGTCTGTGTTCAGTTGTGTTAGCAGCAAATATCTATAAACAAATTATTCATACAAGCATAAATATATCTTAGAAAATTTATGCAATAAAGTACTACTTATCCATTAAACATTAAACACAATGGCTATGTAAGTACTGACATGAAAATAAATTTATGGTATATCATTAGGTGTAAAGACCAATTTGTTGTCTTGTATTACCTACTCTTTTTTGAAGTAAACACATTTGTTGATAATTCTGTTATCATAAGAATGGTCGATACTCTGAGGGGATAAACGTGGTGTAATGAATGGCTAAGTATTCCGAAGGACACAAAGGAACTGATGAAGTGACACTCCATGATAAACATCCATCATGCTATACACACATATGTACATATATATACACATTCTTATATGTATACATATACTTGTACAGATATATATATATTTTGATCTTTGGAATATATATACACACAAACATATATATACACACACATACATGTATACACACACACACACACACAGATACATATATATATAGTCTAGTTTGGAGGAGAGTACACCTCCATTCTCCACCTTCTAGGAGTGCAATTTACAAAAGTCTCCATGAGTAGCTTTCTGAAATCTATTACACTGTTTGCACCTATACCTCCCCAAGATTGCTACCAGCTCATTACAAAATGTGGAGGGAGTGTACTAAGGCAAGTCAACTCTTGGGACACACCAAACTCCTCTGGCCACTTGCAAAAAAGAACAGTGACACCCAACCAATCATTTATTAGCAACCTGGCAATCTAGGATGTGTCCATCCAATTTTGTGTCCTTCTTTCTTTTATTTATGGATATACTTGCATCAAAGTCTGATTGTTCTTTCGTCATTCCAGAACTCCTTTTTATTTTTTGTCTTGTGGTAGCATGCCTCGTCATAAAATCTTTGCACTGCTGTATGAGTCAGGGTTTTCCAGAGACACAGGACCAATAGGCTAGATAGATATAGATATATGAAAGGGGATATATTAAAACAATTGGCTTACATGATTATGGAGGATGAGAAATCCCATGACTCTCTGCATTAAAGACTTGGGGATGCTCATAGTGTGAATAAGTCCAAGTACAAAGGCCTCAGGACCGGGAAAGCTGATAGTGCAAGTTTCATTCCAAGACCAAGTATCTGAAAAATCAAGGGGACACTGATATAAGTCACGGAGTTCTAAGACCAGGCAGCCTGAAGTTCTGATGTCTATACACATGTAGTATATGGCAGAGGAGGACAGTATCATAGAGAGAGAGAAAGAGAGATAATTTCGTTTTCCCCTCTTTGCTTCTATCTGTACCCTCAGCCAATTGGATGGTGACTACCCACATTGAAACTTGATCTTCCCCATGCACTTGATCTCCCCCTCTGACTCTTGTGCTTGTCTCCTCTAGAAATACCCTCACAGGCAAACCCAGAACTAATGCTTTGCTGGTTCTCTAGATATTCCGTTATCCAGTCTAGTCGACACCTAAAGTTAACTATCACAACTGTTAATTATTTCTTGATGCTTCTCAGAGGTCCTAAAAAAACACACAAAAGGCATGTCATGGAGGCATAAAGAAAAACTTTTAATTAATTTTAAATACAAAACTCGAATAAGAGAAAACTAATAATGTTTCACTTTTTAATGAATACATTTTACTTACATGAGGTAAAAATATTTATAATAGACAAATAGACATATATGACATATATGTGTATATATGTATTTACATACCTAAAACAAAAATGTATGCATATGTGCATGATTTGATTATACATAAAGTTAATTTAAAATAGCAGAAGACATAAATAAAAAAATCCCTTATTTATTTTAAGGAAGAGATATATATTATACAATCAAAACCAGAGAATAGCACATTAAAAAAAAAAAGTTTTTAAAAAAGTAAAATTTTGCTATGTTAATTATATGTCAAGGTGGTCTTTTAAAGTAGTTTTCTTTTCAATAATTTGGACATATTATCAGGAAAAATTTTAAAATCGTATTAAAACAAAATTCCTGAATGAGATTCCTATCTATAAAACATTACAGTCAATGGAATGAAGAAAGAAATAGAAATGAAGTTACCAAATACAATTATTCAATCTTTGCTATTTTTATTTTTTGATGAGTTTAAAGAAGAAAAGAAAACTGTCATAGAATTA